>NC_068441.1:44223318-44270818 GCF_023373465.1 Oncorhynchus keta | reverse complement strand
CACAGATGGCGCTCCGGCTGGGCTGTGGGCAGCCAGATTTGGGTCTTACAGTACGGCCTTCTGTGGCCGATCTGGACAGAGCAGCGCTGGCACCTGTCTGGGGGCCACAGGGCAGCATGAGCCCCGGAGAGACGAGCGCTGAGAGATAAACACTGCCAGCAAGGCTGTGCTTGCATCCCAAATGGCACCGATTCCCTACATAGTGCACTACTGTTGACCAGAGCCCTATGGAACCCCATCAACTGCATTGCATTTCAAAGGGAATAGGGCACCATTTGGGAAGCGTCCTGTATGTATAAAATCTAAATGTCTCCATAGTAGTGTTGATGGGTGTAGTTCTGCAGATGAACACAAGATGGCAGCCTATATGGTGACTATGTGAGGGCTCAGTAGCTGGTGACAGTTGCTTCAGTTCAGCAAGCAGCTCACCATCAAGGGGACTACTAATTGCTATCACTTATCCCTTGATTGACTCGACAGGACTCACATATGACAAGGTACACACCTGATCAACAAATGTATGTAAAAGGACATTTCCTAAGGTGAGAAATGAACTTAGTTTGATATGATAAGAGTTATAATGTAAATATAAAATACCACCCACCACTGCTGAGTCCCTCGGTTGTGTGGGGGCTGTGGGTCTTGGAGAAGGGGGCGGGAATGGCTGCTGTGTGGGGGCTGTGGGTCTTGGAGAAGGGGGCGGGAATGGCTGCTGTGTGGGGGCTGTGGGTCTTGGAGAAGGGGGCGGGAATGGCTGCTGTGTGGGGGCTGTGGGTCTTGGAGAAGGGGGTGGGCACGGTGGCGGCCCCTCCCTTGCGGGGGTCTTCCTGCTCGCTGGAGCGCCGCCGCCAGTAGTTGAGCTCCTCGCGGTCCGACTCCTGACAGCGCCGCAGCACAGCCACCGACCGACGCGTCTTCTCCACCATCTCCACAATGCAGTTCAACACCTAGGAGACAAGAGGGAGAGAGAGACGAGAGGGAGAGAGAGACGAGAGGGAGAGAGACGAGGGAGAAAGAGACGAGGGAGAGACGAGGGAGAAAGACGAGAGGGAGACACGAGAGGGACACACGAGAGGGAGACGAGGGGGAGACACGAGAGGGAGACAAGAGGGAGAGGCAGAAAGAGACGAGAGGGAGAGAGATGAGAGGGAGACACGAGAGGGAGAGGGAGACACGAGAGGGAGACAAGAGGGAGAGGAGAGAGAGGGAAGAAGAGACATTTAGAGGAAGATCAATTAGGATTCTTAATGGTTTTTCTTTTTAAAACTACTCAGATACTGTGCAACTAAATACAGTGCCTTGCGAAAGTATTCGGCCCCCTTGAACTTTGCGACCTTTTGCCACCTTTCAGGCTTCAAACATAAAGATATAAAACTGTATTTTTTGTGAAGAATCAACAACAAGTGGGACACAATCATGAAGTGGAATGACATTTATTGGATATTTCAAGCTTTTTTAACAAATCATAAACTGAAAAATTGGGCGTGCAAAATTATTCAGCCCCCTTAAGTTAATACTTTGTAGCGCCACCTTTTGCTGCGATTACAGCTGTAAGTCGCTTGGGGTATGTCTCTATCAGTTTTGCACATCGAGAGACTGACATTTTTTCCCATTCCTCCTTGCAAAACAGCTCGAGCTCAGTGAGGTTGGATGGAGAGCATTTGTGAACAGCAGTTTTCAGTTCTTTCCACAGATTCTCGATTGGATTCAGGTCTGGACTTTGACTTGGCCATTCTAACACCTGGATATGTTTATTTTTGAACCATTCAATTGTAGATTTTGCTTTATGTTTTGGATCATTGTCTTGTTGGAAGACAAATCTCCGTCCCAGTCTCAGGTCTTTTGCAGACTCCATCAGGTTATCTTCCAGAATGGTCCTGTATTTGGCTCCATCCATCTTCCCATCAATTTTAACCATCTTCCCTGTCCCTGCTGAAGAAAAGCAGCCCCAAACCATGATGCTGCCACCACCATGTTTGACAGTGGGGATGGTGTGTTCAGGGTGTTGCTTTTACGCCAAACATAACGTTTTGAATTGTTGCCAAAAAGTTCCATTTTGGTTTCATCTGACCAGAGCACCTTCTTCCACATGTTTGGTGTGTCTCCCAGGTCGCTTGTTGCAAACTTTAAACAGCACTTTTTATGGATATCTTTAAGAAATGGCTTTCTTCTTGCCACTCTTCCATAAAGGCCAGATTTGTGCAATATACGACTGATTATTGTCCTATGGACAGAGTCTCCCACCTCAGCTGTAGATCTCTGCAGTTCATCCATAGTGATCATGGGCCTCTTGGCTGCATCTCTGATCAGTCTTCTCCTTGTATGAGCTGAAAGTTTAGAGGGACGGCCAGGTCTTGGTAGATTTGCAGTGGTCTGATACTCCTTCCATTTCAATATTATCGCTTGCACAGTGCTCCTTGGGATGTTTAAAGCTTGGGAAATCTTTTTGTATCCAAATCCGGCTTTAAACTTCTTCACAACAGTATCTCGGACCTGCCTGGTGTGTTCCTTGTTCTTCATGATGCTATCTGCGCTTTTAACGGACCTCTGAGACTATCACAGTGCAGGTGCATTTATACGGAGACTTGATTACACACAGGTGGATTGTATTTATCATCATTAGTCATTTAGGTCAACATTGGATCATTCAGAGATCCTCACTGAACTTCTGGAGAGAGTTTGCTGCACTGAAAGTAAAGGGGCTGAATAATTTTGCACGCCCAATTTTTCAGTTTTTGATTTGTTAAAAAAGTTTGAAATATCCAATAAATGTCGTTCCACTTCATGATTGTGTCCCACTTGTTGTTGATTCTTCACAAAAAAATACAGTTTTATATCTTTATGTTTGAAGCCTGAAATGTGGCAAAAGGTCGCAAAGTTCAAGGGGGCCGATTACTTTCGCAAGGCACTGTATTAATATTGATAGCCCATTTCTGCAGATACATGCATGGCCAGTAACAATGATTTAGTTTACAATTGTCTTAGTCTGAGTACATGATGAGTCTCAACACATATAGCCAAGAATGAGATATATATATATAAACATTTGCTTTATACAAAACAAAACATTAAAAACACCTTCCTGATATTGAGTTGCACCCCACTTTGCCCTCAGAACAGACTCAATTCGTCGGGGCATGGACTCAACAAGGTGTCGAAAGTGTTCCACAGGGATACTGGCCCATGTTGACTCCAATGCTTCTCACAGTTGTGGCTGGATGTTGGCTGGATGTCCTTTGGGTGGTGGACCATTCTTGGTGCTGACAGAGAGGACTGCCGCCCTTCTAGCTCTTAGGAAACGTTGCATTATTTTAAAAAATGTATTATTTCTTACACTATTCGCCCAGAAAATGTTTTTGAAGCATTTCGCTGCACCCGCAATAACATCTGCTAAACATGTGTATGTGACCAATACATTTTGATTTGACCTGTTGAGCGTGAAAAACACAGCAGCATTGCAGTTCTTTACTCAAACCGGTGTACCTGGCCACTACTACCATAACCCGTTCAGTTCAATCTTTTGTCTTACCCATTCACCCTCTGAATGGCACATCCATGTCTCAATTGTCTCAAGGTTAAAAAACGTGTCTTCAACCTGTATCCTCCCCTTAATCTACACTGATTGAAGTAGATTTTAATAAGTGACATCAATAAGGGATCATAGTTTCACCTGGATTCACATGGTCAGTCTATGTCATAGAAAGAGCAGGTTTTCATCATGTTTTGTACACTCAGTGGATATCATGGCTTTATTTCATTGGGTAGGACTCCTACTTTGGGCCACACAATTCAATGCATGGCTCTCTGATGTTGACAGAAAATGGCCTTAAACAAAAGTCTGCCACTGTGAACGGGACACCAAGTGTGACAAAGCTTCGATGGCTCCGCCAGACAGTAAGAGTTACTACAGCACCAGTAGTGCAAGTGGTCGGCAGCGACGGCTGCTGTCAGCAGTAGTACTTACATGATCCAGATGCCTCCACTCATCGGCCCACTCTCTGTCTGTCAGCCTGTGGTCCACGGGCTCCTCGCGGTAGCCCCCGTTAGTGCCTGATTAGAAAGACGAGAAAAATTAAAGAGGAACGTAATGTTACAGAATCCATCATAACAAATTACTATCACGGGAAGTGAGGCAGAGAGAAGAGGGGGGTCTATAGATCCCATTCACACACACACACTCACTCTATATATAGAGCCTTTGGAAAGTATTCAGACCCCCTTGTCTTTTTCCACTTTGTTAGGTTAAAGCCTTATTCTATAGTGTATTAAATAGTTTTTCCCCCTTCATCAATCTACACACAATAACCCATAATGACAAAGCAAAAACAGTTTAGATTTTTTTGCTAATTTATCACATAAAATAAACTGAATAATAACATTTACATAAGTATTCAGACCCTTTCCTCAGTACTTAGTTGAAGCACCTTTTGCAGCGATTACAGCCTTGAGTCTTCTTGGACATGACGCTATAAGCTTGGCACACCTGTATTTGGGGAGTTTCTCCCATTCTTCTCTGCAGATCTTATCAAGCTCTGTCAGGGTGGGGAACATGGGGAACGTTGCTGCACTGGATGGGGAATGTTGCTGCACTGCTATTTTTAGGTCTCTCCAGAGATGTTTGATCGGGTTCAAGTCTGGACTCTGGCTGGGCCACTCAAGGATATTCAGAGACTTGTCCCGAAGCCACTTCTGCATTGTCTTTGCGGTGTGCTTAAGGTCGTTGTCCTGTTGGAAGGCTCTGTTCATCTTTGCCTCGACCCTGACTAGTCTCCCAGTCCCTGCCACTGAAAAACATCCCCACAGCATGATGCTGCCACCACCATGCTTCACCGTAGGGATGGTGCCAGGTTTCCTCCAGATGTGACGCTTGGCATTCAGGCCAAAGAGTTTAATCTTGATTTCATCAGACCAGATAATCTTGTTTCTCGTGGTCTGAGAATCTTGCCTTTTGGCAAAGTCCAAGCGAACTGTCATGTTCCTTTTACTGATGAGTGGCGTCCATCTGGCCACTCTACCATAAAGGCCTGATTGGTGGAGTGCTGCAGAGATGGTTGTCCTTCTGAAAGGTTCTCCCATCTCCACAGAGGAACTCGAGAGCTCGGTCAGAGTGACCATCGGGTACTTGGTCATCTCCCTGATCAAGGCCCTTCTTCCACGATTGCTCAGTTTGACCGGGAGACCAGCTCTAGGAAGAGTCTTGGTGGTTCCAAACTTCTTCCATTTAAGAATGATGTAGGCCACTGTGTTCTTGGGGACCTTCAATGCTGCAGAAATATTTTGTTACCCTTCCCCAGACCTGTGCCTCGACACAATCCTGTCTCGGAGCTCTACGGACAATTCCTTCGACCTCATGTCTTGTTTTTTGCTCTGACATGCACTGTCAACTGTGGGACCTTTTTTAAACAGGTGTGTGCCTTTCCAAATCATGTCCAATCAATTACATTGACTACAGTTGGACTCCAATCAAGTTGTAGAAACATCAAGGATGATCAATGGAAGTAGGATGCACATGAGCTCAATTTCAAGTCTCATAGCAAATGGTCTGAATACTTATGTAAATAAGGTATTTCTGTTTTTATTTTTTATACATTTGCAAAAATGTTGCTTTGTCATTACGGGGTATTGTGTGTAGATTGGTGAGTATTTTATTTTATTTGATCCATTTTAGATTAAGGCTGTAACTTACAAAATGTGGAAAAAGTCAAGGGGCCTGAATACTTTCCGAAGGCACTGTTTATATTTATACTCCGGACTCCGACATTGCTCGTTCTAATATTTCAATATTTCTTAATACCATCTTATTACTTTTTATTTGTGTGCATTGTTGTGAATTGTTAGATATTACTGAACTTTTGGAGCTAGGAACACAAGCATTTCGCTACACCCACAATAACATCTGCTAAATATGTGTATGTGACCAATACAATTGGATTTGAAAGTCTATTAACATGAACCATAATCATCATAGTTATTCCACAATGAAGCAGTGGATGGTCAGATTTCACAACGCTATTCCACGTCATGATCATAGCTTAGTGACAAGATGGGCTTTACCATCTCGCTCCCTTAAACACAAGAGAAAGAAAAAGAGTAGCCAACTCAAAGGAGAGAAGGGAGAAAATGAAGACAGTTAGAAAAGACAAAGCGATAGAGAGAAAAATAGATGTATCCTACTGAAGACAAGGGGTCGTAAAAACAAGGAAAGAGTAAAAGGAGGTAAAAAACAGAGAGAAAGAGAGAGAGGTGGAACGTTAAGGTTTTACACAGGAAAGAGAGAGAGAGGTGGAACGTTAAGGTTTTACACAGGAAAGAGAGAGAGGTGGAACGTTAAGGTTTTACACAGGAAAGAGAGAGAGGTGGAACGTTAAGGTTTTACACAGGAAAGAGAGAGAGGTGGAACGTTAAGGTTTTACACAGGAAAGAGAGAGAGGTGGAACGTTAAGGTTTTACACAGGAAAGAGAGAGAGGTGGAACGTTAAGGTTTTACACAGGAAAGAGAGAGAGAGGTGGAACGTTAAGGTTTTACACAGGAAAGATAGAGAGGTGGAACGTTAAGGTTTTACACAGGAAAGAGAGAGAGAGGTGGAACGTTAAGGTTTTACACAGGAAAGAGAAAGAGAGGTGGAACGTTAAGGTTTTACACAGGAAAGAGAGAGAGGTGGAACGTTAAGGTTTTACACAGGAAAAGAGAGAGAGGTGGAACGTTAAGGTTTTACACAGGAAAGAGAGAGAGGTGGAACGTTAAGGTTTTACAGGAAAGGAGAGAGAGGTGGAACGTTAAGGTTTTACACAGGAAAGAGAGAGAGGTGGAACGTTAAGGTTTCACAGGTGGAAAGGTTTTACACAGGAAGAGAGAGGTGGAACGTTAAGGTTTTACACAGGAAAGAGAGAGAGGTGGAACGTTAAGGTTTTACACAGGAAAGAGAGAGAGGTGGAACGTTAAGGTTTTACACAGGAAAGAAAAGAGAGGTGGAACGTTAAGGTTTTACACAGGAAAAGAGAGAGAGGTGGAACGTTAAGGTTTTACACAGGAAAGAGAGAGAGAGGTGGAACGTTAAGGTTTTACACAGGAAAGAGAGAGAGAGGTGGAACGTTAAGGTTTTACACAGGAAAGAGAGAGAGGTGGAACGTTAAGGTTTTACACAGGAAAGAGAGAGAGAGGTGGAACGTTAAGGTTTTACACAGGAAAGAGAGAGAGAGGTGGAACGTTAAGGTTTTACACAGGAAAGAGAGAGAGAGGTGGAACGTTAAGGTTTTACACAGGAAAGAGAGAGAGGTGGAACGTTAAGGTTTTACACAGGAGGTGGAAACGAGGTTTTACACAGGAAAAGAGAGAGGTGGAACGTTAAGGTTTTACACAGGAAAGAGAGAGAGGTGGAACGTTAAGGTTTTACACAGGAAAGAGAGAGAGGTGGAACGTTAAGGTTTTACACAGGAAAAGAGAGAGAGGTGGAACGTTAAGGTTTTACACAGGAAAGAGAGAGAGAGGTGGAACGTTAAGGTTTTACACAGGAAAGAGAAGAGAGGTGGAACGTTAAGGTTTTACACAGGAAAGAGAAAGAGAGGTGGAACGTTAAGGTTTTACACAGGAAGAGAAAGAGAGGTGGAACGTTAAGGTTTTACACAGGAAAGAGAGAGAGAGGTGGAACAGGTTTTACACAGGAAAGAGAGAGAGAGGTGGAACGTTAAGGTTTTACACAGGAAAGAGAGAGAGGTGGAACGTTAAGGTTTTACACAGGAAAGAGAGAGAGAGGTGGAACGTTAAGGTTTTACACAGGAAAGAGAGAGAGGTGGAACGTTAAGGTTTTACACAGGAAAGAGAGAGAGAGGTGGAACGTTAAGGTTTTACACAGGAAAGAGAGAGAGAGGTGGAACGTTAAGGTTTTACACAGGAAAGAGAGAGAGAGGTGGAACGTTAAGGTTTTACACAGGAAGAGAGAGAGAGGTGGAACAGGTTTTAACAGGAAAGAGAGAGAGAGGTGGAACGTTAAGGTTTTACACAGGAAAGAGAGAGAGAGGTGGAAAGGAGAGAGAGAGGTGGAACGTTAAGGTTTTACACAGGAAAGAGAGAGAGAGGTGGAACGTTAAGGTTTTACACAGGAAAGAGAGAGAGAGGTGGAACGTTAAACAGGAGAGAGAGAGGTGGAACGTTAAGGTTTTACACAGGAAAGAGAGAGAGAGGTGGAACGTTAAGGTTTTACACAGGAAAGAGAGAGAGAGGTGGAACGTTAAGGTTTTACACAGGAAAGAGAAAGAGAGG
Organism: Oncorhynchus keta; assembly: GCF_023373465.1. Classification (NCBI taxonomy): domain Eukaryota; kingdom Metazoa; phylum Chordata; class Actinopteri; order Salmoniformes; family Salmonidae; genus Oncorhynchus; species Oncorhynchus keta. Next base: position 44,262,558 of record NC_068441.1, on the reverse strand, counting down.
TGGAACGTTAAGGTTTTACACAGGAAAGAGAAAGAGAGGTGGAACGTTAAGGTTTTACACAGGAAAGAGAGAGAGAGGTGGAACGTTAAGGTTTTACACAGGAAAGAGAAAGAGAGGTGGAACGTTAAGGTTTTACACAGGAAAGAGAGAGAGGGGGGATGAAAGTTAGAGAAAGAGAGATTAAAAGACAAAAAGAGATATTAAAAGACAGAAAGAGAAAGGCCTTTTGATGAGAACCAGACTCCGGCCCAGCCACAGCAGACGGCCCCACATCTGGAGGTCAGCTGTCAGTGTAAAACCACCACCACCCCCCTCTCCTCCTCATCCATGCCCCCCATTGGGCTCCCCTGGCTGGGTAACTGTCGGGGAGGAGTGAGCCTTCCCTCCCCCTGGTCTGGAGCTAGCAGCATTCCAGCGGGGAGCCGCTCAGGCTGAGTGGAGCAGGCCCACTTCTTCACACAGATTCCCCCTGGCTAAGTGGAGCTGACACCCGCTCTGGTTAGGAGGAGCTGGGGTTGGGGGCACACACCGCAAACACTCAGAGACAAAAACACACATTAGACAACCTAAAAAGACAGACACACACACACTCAAGCCTTCCACATGCTTCGGTTTGGCTGCGGCCTAGCCGAGTTTGGCTAACGGAACCAGTGTGCTCGCATACGCCCTTAAAAGACCTTTGCTTGGAAAAACAAGAAAACAGCGGCAAGTTGTCCATCTTGAGACACCGTAGCAGTATACAGTTCCTCAAAATAGTCTGAATGATTCTAATGGAACTCAATAAATCTGTCGTTAATTTGGAAGTATTTTGTTGAGGAGATCTTAGTCGCGCAATTTGACATCTAACTAAGATATTTGGTGCAGTAGTGATGTGTGGGTTGACTCATAATCTGCAAAAACCTAAATTGCGCCCATGCTGGCTATATACTGTTAGGTAAAGTGTCATGGTAGGGTGTTGGGTGTCGTGACAAATAATGGATGCTATGCTCAAATGTAAAGTACGTGACGTGCTAAGAACGTCCAACTCTGCGGTAACGGTAACGTTACAGTCCTTTGGCTTTAGTGAAGCCCGCGAAATCTGGTGTGTTATATTTGCTCTCTGCGAAGGGTTTTTTCCCTCAAACTCTGTAATTCAAATGTTTTCAGACATAAACACACACACAAAACATAGCAGGTTACAAAGTAGCGCTTCATAGATACGTTTTGATGTATGGGTTGTCACTTGTCAGGGTCCAAATTCATGTTTCGCCACCCCCATTTCCATGGTGGGCGGCAGGGTAGCATAGTGGTTAGAGCGTTGGACTAGTAACCGGAAGGTTGCAAGTTCAAACCCCCGAGCTGACAAGGTACAAATCTGTTGTTCTGTCACTGTTCCTAGGCTGTCATTGAAAATAAGAATTTGTTCTTAACTGACTTGCCAAGTTAAAAATACATAAATAACTGTATGAGAATACGTGACGCAGTTCACCGAAGGTTAGTGCTAGCCGGGATCCTTGGGGCATCCATAAGCTAAACCTTAACCATAACCCTTACCTAACCCAAACCGTAACCCTTATCGTAACTATATTAAATGTCAACTTCAATGGGGTATGGACGTCCCAAGGATCACAGATAGTAAGGACCGCTCACTGAGGCAACGTTATATTGTTGTTTTCCAGCTGGCTAGCATGAGTTGCTCAGTCTTCAGTGCCTAGGCAATTGTTTTGCTAGAATCAGAGCAGTTTATCCTCCTTTCACTAGAGTCAGACAGATTGTCTTTCTGGTGCTCCTAAAATGTTATTTCCTCAAATGTAAGAAATCATCTTTCTGAGTATTTTAGCAGGGCTGTTTTAAGCCCAATCCATACAGGAAAATGGATTTCATTCCAGCTATAATAAAAATATTGCCAGATATATCAGTTATCTGTTAATATTTCTACTCTACAATTGGAATCATATCGGATCCAAAAATCCCATATCAGTCAGGCTCTGCTTTAAACAATACCTCTTCTCTGCTTTAAACAACACCCCTTCTCTGCTTTAAACAATACCTCTTCTCTGCTTTAAACAATACCTCTTCTCTGCTTTAAACAATACCTCTTCTCTGCTTTAAACAATACCTCTTCTCTGCTTTAAACAATACCTCTTCTCTGCTTTAAACAACACCCCTTCTCTGCTTTAAACAATACCTCTTCTCTGCTTTAAACAATACCCTTCTCTGCTTTAAACAATACCTCTTCTCTGCTTTAAACAATACCTCTTCTCTGCTTTAAACAATACCTCTTCTCTGCTTTAAACTTCTCTGCTTTAAACAATACCTCTTCTCTGCTTTAAACAACACCCATTCTCTCCTTTAAACAACACCCCTTCTCTGCTTTAAACAATACGTGTGTGTACCTCTTCTCTGCTTTAAACAATACCCCTTCTCTCCTTTAAACAACACCCCTTCTCTGCTTTAAACAACACCCCTTCTCTGCTTTAAACAATACCTCTTCTCTGCTTTAAACAATACCTCTTCTCTGCTTTAAACAATACCTCTTCTCTGCTTTAAACAACACCCCTTCTCTGCTTTAAACAATACGTGTGTGTACCTCTTCTCTGCTTTAAACAATACCCCTTCTCTCCTTTAAACAATACCTCTTCTCTGCTTTAAACAATACCTCTTCTCTGCTTTAAACAATACCTCTTCTCTGCTTTAAACAATACCCATTCTCTCCTTTAAACAACACCCTTCTCTGCTTTAAACAAACGTGTGTGTACCTCTTCTCTGCTTTAAACAATACCCCTTCTCTGCTTTAAACAATACCTCTTCTCTGCTTTAAACAATACCTCTTCTCTGCTTTAAACAATACCTCTTCTCTGCTTTAAACAATACCTCTTCTCTGCTTTAAACAATACCCATTCTCTCCTTTAAACAACACCCCTTCTCTGCTTTAAACAATACGTGTGTGTACCTCTTCTCTGCTTTAAACAATACCCCTTCTCTGCTTTAAACAATACCTCTTCTCTGCTTTAAACAATACCCCTTCTCTCCTTTAAACAATACCCCTTCTCTCCTTTAAACAATACCCCTTCTCTGCTTTCAACAATACCTCTTCTCAGCTTTAAACAACACCTCTTCTCTGCTTTAAACAACACCCCTTCCCTGCTTTAAATAATACCCTTCTCTGCTTTAAACAATACCTCTTCTCAGCTTTAAACAATACCTCTTCTCAGCTTTAAACAACACCTCTTCTCTGCTTTAAACAATACCTCTTCTCTGCTTTAAACAATACCTCTTCTCTGCTTTAAACAATACCCCTTCTCTGCTTTAAACAATACCCCTTCTCTGCTTTAAACAATACCTCTTCTCTGCTTTAAACAATACCCCTTCTCTGCTTTAAACAATACCTCTTCTCTGCTTTAAACAATACCTCTTCTCTGCTTTAAACAATACCTCTTCTCTGCTTTAAACAATACCCCTTCTCTGCTTTCAACAATACCTCTTCTCAGCTTTAAACAATACCTCTTCTCTGCTTTAAATAATACCCCTTCTCTCCTTTAAACAATACCTCTTCTCTGCTTTAAACAACACCTCTTCTCTGCTTTAAACAACACCTCTTCTCTGCTTTAAACAACACCCATCTTCTACGTTAATCCTTAAGAGTCAATTGAGTCACATGTGCGTCAGTCTAAGTAACATAACAAAAAAATCCCCATCAAAATCTGTCAATTTAAGATAGAGATATTGCATGGGCTGCGTCTCAATCCGCCACATCCTCCGATGTTGCCCTTCTGCATCGGACCATGTCAGACCATGAGACATCCTGAAAATGGGTATTTTAACAAAAGCAGTAGTAGCGTCCGAATGGTTTGGTCTAAAAACTATTATGAACACGATGGTGTTCCCGTTTATTTCATCTGAAGGTAACCCCAACAAACAAAATGGAATTATGGATATATATATACATATATATATATAGAGAGAGAGATATTAAACCTTCATCTGAAGGTAACCCATTCAAACAAATGGAGTATGGAGGTAGTTTTGTGCCCCAAAAAAAATGAAAACATTTCCTGAGCTTTCTTATATATCGATATAGGACAGACACTTCAAAACCTTATTCCTTAGGATGGTTGTTTGACTGCCTTCCTTGCTTCAGCTTCACCACTACTGTTGTTTCCTTAGGGCACTGTATGTAGTGGGGGGTGAATTGTGTGTGTGTGTGTGTGTGTGTGTGTGTGTGTGTGTGTGTGTGTGTGTGTGTGTGTGTGTGTGTGTGTGTGTGTGTGTGTGTGTGAGCATGCATGTTTGCCTCTGTGTTTATGTGTGTGTGCATGTGCATGCATGTGTGCGTCTACCTTGTGTGTATATCTGCGTCCCATCTGGCCATTGACAAGGACCAGATGGCACGCAGATCTACAATGAACTAGATACAATCCTCTCTCTCTCCATAGAGACTCAAAGGTACTCTACTTCCTGGGTAGTTGGGCACACTGTCTAAACACATGTGGGCCCATAGATTTATGATCTTCTGAGAGCTTCTATGCACTTAGCTGTGCATGTCCACACACACACACACACACACACACACACACACACACACACACACACACACACACACACACACACACACACACACACACACACACACACACACACACACACACACACACACACACACACACACACACACACACACAGAGACCACCCATTAGCAGCGTTCATATTGACCGTACTATAGGCTGTTTGTGTGTGAGTGAGAGAGTTCTGTTTTATGAGGGAACCTCAGTGTTGGTTGGTGAGAGAGTTCTGTTTTATGAGGGAACCTCAGTGTTGGTTGGTGAGAGAGTTCTGTTTTATGAGGGAACCTCGGTGTTGGTTGGTGAGAGAGTTCTGTTATATGAGGGAACCTCGGTGTTGGTTGTTGAGAGAGTTCTGTTTTATGAGGGAACCTCGGTGTTGGTTGGTGAGAGAGTTCTGTTTTATGAGGGAACCTCAGTGTTTTGTTGGTGAGAGAGTTCTGTTTTATGAGGGAACCTCAGTGTGGGTGGTGAGAGAGTTCTGTTTTATGAGGGAACCTCAGTGTTGGTTGGTGAGAGAGTTCTGTTTTATGAGGGAACCTCGGTGTTGGTTGGTGAGAGAGTTCTGTTTTATGAGGGAACCTCGGTGTTGGTTGGTGAGAGAGTTCTGTTTTATGAGGGAACCTCGGTGTTGGTTGGTGAGAGAGTTCTGTTTTATGAGGGAACCTCGGTGTTGGTTGGTGAGAGAGTTCTGTTTTATTCGGTGTTGGTTGGTGAGAGAGTTCTGTTTTATGAGGGAACCTCGGTGTTGGTTGGTGAGAGAGTTCTGTTTTATGAGGGAACCTCGGTGTTGGTTGGTGAGAGAGTTCTGTTTTATGAGGGAACCTCAGTGTTGGTTGGTGAGAGAGTTCTGTTTTATGAGGGAACCTCAGTGTTGGTTGGTGAGAGAGTTCTGTTTTATGAGGGAACCTCGGTGTTGGTTGGTGAGAGAGTTCTGTTTTATGAGGGAACCTCAGTGTTGGTTGGTGAGAGAGTTCTGTTTTATGAGCGAACCTCAGTGTTGGTTGGTGAGAGAGTTCTGTTTTATGAGGGAACCTCGGTGTTGGTTGGTGAGAGAGTTCTGTTTTATGAGGGAACCTCGGTGTTGGTTGGTGAGAGAGTTCTGTTTTATGAGGGAACCTCGGTGTTGGTTGGTGAGAGAGTTCTGTTTTATGAGGGAACCTCGGTGTTGGTTGGTGAGAGAGTTCTGTTTTATGAGGGAACCTCGGTGTTGGTTGGTGAGAGAGTTCTGTTTTATGAGGGAACCTCGGTGTTGGTTGGTGAGAGAGTTCTGTTTTATGAGGGAACCTCAGTGTTGGTTGGTGAGAGAGTTCTGTTTTATGAGGGAACCTCGGTGTTGGTTGGTGAGAGAGTTCTGTTTTATGAGGGAACCTCAGTGTTGGTTGGTGAGAGAGTTCTGTTTTATGAGGGAACCTCGGTGTTGGTTGGTTAAGTGTTATGGAAAACATCAGAGGGTTGAATGTCAGAGAATGAAGGAGCCCAGCTATATCTGTTCATGTAGGGCTAAACCCTTGTGAGTTTGAATAAGCATCTGGGTTGTATTTATTTAGTGTGTGTGTGTGTGTGTGTGTGTGTGAATGTGTTCCTGTATACCACTAGGTAGCTAGCTCCCATAGCTCCGGTATCCTGTAACTTTAACTGCTTGTTAATATTGTATGTTTTTATTGCGTTGAAATTGTAAATGTTGTGAATTTGTATGATTGTGTGCAGGGCTCACTTGTAAAAGAGGCCTTGGTCTCAATATGATTTCCCTGTTAAAATAAAAATGTAAGTAACAAAATGTAATATAAAACGATGTACCATATGTATTTGTGTCTGTATGAACTATTTACCAGGTAGTCTAGGCCTGTCCTTGAGCTCGCGGAGCTCCAGTATCCGGTGGCTGCTCTCCCGGTGCAGCAGATGGGGGGCGCTGATGTCCTCAAGGGCGTAGTGCTGCAGAGGGGGCGGCGTGGGGTGCAGCTGAGCGCTGAGGGGCAGGGGGTTGGCCGGGCTATGGCGGGGCGCCGGGCTGATGGTGCAGATGCGCTTAGCTGGGGGCTCCAGGGGGGCGGGGAGGCGCTCGTGGAAGCCGTTCTCTTTTCCCCTGCAGGAGAGAGGGATGAGAGAGGAGAGGACAGGGTGAGGGATGAGAGCGGAGAGGACAGGGTGGGGGATGAGAGAGGAGAGGACAGGGTGGGGGATGAGAGCGGAGAGGACAGGGTGGGGGATGAGAGAGGAGAGGACAGGGTGGGGGATGAGAGAGGAGAGGACAGGGTGAGGGATGAGAGAGGAGAGGACAGGGTGAGGGATGAGAGCGGAGAGGACAGGGTGAGGGATGAGAGAGGAGAGGACAGGGTGGGGGATGAGAGAGGAGAGGACAGGGTGAGGGATGAGAGAGGAGAGGACAGGGTGAGGGATGAGAGAGGAGAGGACAGGGTGGGGGATGAGAGCGGAGAGGACAGGGTGGGGGATGAGAGAGGAGAGGACAGGGTGGGGGATGAGAGAGGAGAGGACAGGGTGAGGGATGAGAGCGGAGAGGACAGGGTGAGGGATGAGAGAGGAGAGGACAGGGTGAGGGATGAGAGAGGAGAGGACAGGGTGAGGGATGAGAGAGGAAAGGACAGGGTGAGGGATGAGAGAGGAGAGGACAGGGTGAGGGATGAGAGAGGAGAGGACAGGGTGGGGGATGAGAGAGGAGAGGACAGGGTGAGGGATGAGAGAGGAGAGGACAGGGTGAGGGATGAGAGAGGAGAGGACAGGGTGGGGGATGAGAGAGGAGAGGACAGGGTGGGGGATGAGAGAGGAGAGGACAGGGTGAGGGATGAGAGAGGAGAGGACAGGGTGAGGGATGAGAGAGGAGAGGACAGGGTGGGGGATGAGAGAGGAGAGGACAGGGTGAGGGATGAGAAAGGAGAGGACAGGGTGAGGGATGAGAGAGGAGAGGACAGGGTGAGGGATGAGAGAGGAGAGGACAGGGTGAGGGATGAGAGAGGATAGGACAGGGTGAGGGATGAGAGAGGAGAGGACAGGGTGGGGGATGAGAGAGGAGAGGACAGGGTGAGGGATGAGAGAGGAGAGGACAGGGTGAGGGATGAGAGAGGAGAGGACAGGGTGAGGGATGAGAGAGGAGAGGACAGGGTGGGGGATGAGAGAGGAGAGGACAGGGTGAGGAATGAGAGAGGAGAGGACAGGGTGAGGGATGAGAGAGGAGAGGACAGGGTGAGGGATGAGAGAGGAGAGGACAGGGTGAGGGATGAGAGAGGAGACTGTCTCTTAACTGTCTGTATCTCTACTGAACATAGCTACCTGTTAGGACTGTGTCTCTTAACTGTCGGGTTTCTCTCTCTCTCGCTGGGCTCCAGTAGCAGTTCCGAGGAGTCGGGGGGCGAGGCCAGAGTAGTGCTGAGTAGGAGGTGCTCGTGTTGGGATAGGTACTGGGCTGGGGTCTGCTTGGCCGCACGCGCACAGTGGAGCAACTCTCTCTGCAGCAGGGGCAGGTTGGCCTGGAGAGGAGAAGAGAGGCGGTGGAGAGATGGGAGGAGAGGGGGAGGAGAGACGGAGGTGAGTGTAATTTGAAACATGGTGTTGCATTAACACAGCCAAAAGAGAGAGTGAAACAGACAGATGGAGAGAGAGAGAGGCAGAGAGAAAGGCAGAGAGAGACAGACAGATAAACAGAGGAAAATGACAGAGAAAGACAGAACCAGGAGAGAGAAAGACCGACAGAGAGACAGACAGACAGACACAGACAGATAGAGAAACAAAGAAATAGGAGAAAGAGAAACAGAGAGAAGCTAGTAGGTAGAAGCTCGGAGCAGTATTTTCCTCATTTGTTTTCATATGCAGTTTCGTCAGAGCTTCCACAATCCAACTACAGCTATCACAGCTGTAAGGAGCAGTTCTCTCTCTGTGGGTCTAACCCCAAGAAGTTCTAGAAAACTGTTAAAAACCTGGAGAATAAACCCTCCTCACAGCTGCCCATGTCCCTTAAAGTTGATGATGTGGTTGTTACTGACAAGAAACACATGGCTGAGCTCTTTAATCACCACTTCATTAAGTCAGGATTCCTATTTGACTCAGCCATGCATTCTTGCCCGTCCAACATTTCCTCATCCCCCACCCCTTCTAATGCAACTAGCCCCAATGCTCCTCCCTCTTTTTCCCCTGCCCCACTACAAAGTTTCTCCCTGCAGGCGGTCACTGAATCAAAGGGGCTAAAGGAGCTCCTTAAACTTGTCCCCAAAAAACATCTGGGCCACCCTTTCTTCTTTAAGGTTGCTGCCCCCATCATCGCCAAGCCTGTCTCTTCTCTCTGGGGAGGTTCCCATTGCTTGGAAGGCAGCCACGATTCGTCCTTTATTTAAAGGGGAGATCAAGATGATCCTAACTGTTATAGGCCTATTTCTATCTTGCCCTGTTTATCAAATGTGTTGGAAAAACTTGTACTGTAAATAATCACCTGACTGGCTTCCTTGATGTCTATAATATTCTCTCTGGAATGCAATCTGGTTTCCGCTCAGGTTATGGATGTGTCACTGCAACCTTAAAGGTCCTCAATGATGCCACCATTGCCATTGATTCCAAGCAATGTTTTTCTGCTATTTTTATTGACTTGCCCAAAGCTTTTGATACGGTAGACCATTCCATTCTTGTGAGCTGGCTAAGAAGTATTGGTGTCTCTGAGGGGTCTTTGGCCTGGTTTGCTAACTACCTCTCTCAAAGAGTGCAGTGTATAATGTCAGAACATCTGCTGTCTCAGCCACTGCCTGTCACCAAGGGAGTAACCCAAGGCTCGATACTCGGCCCAATGCTCTTCTCAATTTACATCAACAATATAGCTCAGGCTGTAGGAAGCTCTCTCATCCATGTATATGTAGATGATACAGTCTTATACTCAGCTGGCCCCTCCCCGGATTTTGTGTTAAACGCTCTACAACAAAGCTTTCTTAGTGTCCAACAAGCTTTCTCTACCCTTAACCTTGTTCTGAACACCTCCAAAACAAACGTCATGTGGTTTGATAAGAAGAATGCTCCTCTCCCCACAGGTGTGATTACTACCTCTCAGGGTTTAGAGCTTGAGGTAGTCACCTCATACAAGTACTTGGGAGTATGGCTAGACGGTAAAGTTAAATCTATACTTGGTTTCCTCTATCGTAATCTCTCCTCTTTCACCCCAGCTGCCAAACTAACCGTGATTCAGATTTATAGATCGGCAAGTGAGGGTGCTCTCGGGCGGCTAGATGTTCTTCACCTATCGGTCATCAGATTTGCCACCAATGCTCTTTATAGGACACATCCCTGCACTCTATACGCCTCTGTAAACTGGTCATCTCTGTATACCCATCGCAAGACCCATTGGTTGATGCTTATTTATAAAACCCTCTTAGGCCTCACTCCCCCCTATATGAGATATCTACAGCAGTCCTCATCCTCCTCACTCACTGTTTCAGCCCCCTGACTGTTTCTGCCCCCTGACTGTTTCTGCCCCCTGACTGTTTCTGCCCCCTGACTGTTTCTGCCCCCTGACTGTTTCTGCCCCCTGACTGTTTCTGCCCCCTGACTGTTTCTGTCCCCTGACTGTTTCTGTCCCCTGACTGTTTCTGCCCCCTGACTGTTTCTGTCCCCTGACTGTTTCTGCCCCCTGACTGTTTCTGTCCCCTGACTGTTTCTGCCCCCTGACTGTTTCTGTCCCCTGACTGTTTCTGTTCCCTGACTGTTTCTGTCCCCTGACTGTTTTTCTGCCCCCTGACTGTTTCTGTCCCCTGACTGTTTCTGTCCCCTGACTGTTTCTGCCCCCCCTGACTGTTTCTGCCCCCTGACTGTTTCTGTCCCCTGACTGTTTCTGTCCCCTGACTGTTTCTGCCCCCTGACTTTGACTGTTTCTGTCCCCCCTGACTGTTTCTGCCCCCTGACTGTTTCTGTCCCCTGACTGTTTCTTTCTGTCCCCTGACTTCCCTGACTGTTTCTGTCCCCTGACTGTTTCTGCCTCCTGACTGTTTCAGCCCCCTGACTGTTTCTGTCCCCTGACTGTTTCTGTCCCCTGACTGTTTCTGCCCCCTGACTGTTCCTGCCCCCTGACTGTTTCTGTCCCCTGACTGTTTCTGTTCCCTGACTGTTTCTGTCCCCTGACTGTTTCTGTCCCCTGACTGTTTCTGCCAGCCCCCTGACTGTTTCAGCCCCTGACTGTTTCTGTCCCCTGACTGTTTCTGTCCCCTGACTGTTTTCTGTTCCCTGACTGTTTCTGTCCCCTGACTGTTCCTGCCCCTGACTGTTTCAGCCCCCTGACTGTTTCTGCCCCTGACTGTTTCAGTTTCCCCCTGACTGTTTCTGTCCCCTGACTGTTTCTGCACCCTGACTGTTTCTTCCCCAGTTTCTGTCCCCTGACTGTTTCTGCACCCTGACTGTTTTCCTGCCCCCTGACTGTTTCTGTTTCTGCCCCCCTGACTGTTTCAGCCCCCTGACTGTTTCTGCCCCCTGACTGTTTCTGCACCCTGACTGTTTCAGCCCCCTGACTGTTTCTGCACCCTGACTGTTTCTGCCCCCTGACTGTTTCAGCCCCCTGACTGTTTCTGTTGCTTTCACCAAATCACTGAAACACCCAAACACACAGTCTATCACTCATCACTATGTAGAGATGGACAACCACCCCAAACCACAACCGCAAACCACAACCCCAAACCACAACCGCAAACCCCGACCACAACCCCCAAACCCCAAACCTCACTTCAGATCAGGGTTTACTTTAGGAAAATGTGGCGCCGGACTTTTGACTGTCCACATTTACTTTTCGTCATCCAACAAGACGAGTAACGAACAGCAAAATCACTAGCCTATGTCAATCTACTATAGTAGAAAAGTTTAGGCTATCTATTCTATTGGTCAGCTTGTGGAGAAAGAAATAACCTATTTCAAACAGACTCCGGGACAGTTGTGGGGCGATAGATCCCACATTCATACAACCAGTAGGCCTAGGAAACCTAGGCTGCTTGAAGCAAATGTTAAAAAGCAATGAGTCTGATGCAACAGATCAGAACGTTTAGCTTAAAATGTTGATCAACTATTTTTTCTTCACATTATAAGTGCAGCAACGTGCACAAGGCAGTAGGCTACGCACAAATGTTTGTTCCATAATGCAAATAGTTGGAAAACACCATTGTCAAACGGGCACTGCACATGCGAGCGGTTTCATGTGACAGAGATGAAAATATCCATTAGAGATGTCGAAAGATAGGAAATCTAATAGACTACTTTGAAGCAAGGTAAGACATGCCTCATAATATGTATTAAAACATTCAGGTTTCAAACAATTCATTATATGTTATCAAAATGTTGCCGTTTGATGCCGCGTTCAAACAACTGGGAACTTGGAAATCTCCGACCTTAGTGCGTTCAAGACAACTGGAAACTGTGATAAAAACGAACTCAGACTGGGAAAAATAGTTTTGACATTCCAACCTGAAGATCACTGATGTCATGATTTGACCTCTTATTTTTCAGTGTTCCCAGTTGTCTTGAAAGCTGCACAAGATGCTGCCGCAGCAGCTCTTCCGCTGTCTGACAGATTTCCCATGTGTGATAAATAAGATACATAAATATACTGTACACACGCAGCAATTTAATTCTACAAAATTATACAACTTGACCTGTGTGTGCCTGTGTGAAAGAGAGAGAGAGAGAGAGAGAGAGGACAAGCGATGAGCAGAGGCAGAATGAAGTAAAGGAATTCCCCTCCCTCTCTCTTTCCATCCTTAATGAACAACAGGCCCAAGTGTGCTTATAATTACATGCACTTCCTCATTCCCCCCTTCTCCACTTAAGACCCTTGCCCCCTCTCTTTATCCCCTTCCTTACCCGCCTCTCAACCCCTACCTAGGGCCTCTCGACCCCTACCGAGGGCCTCTCGACCCCTACCTAGGGCCTCTCGTCCCCTACCTAGGGCCTCTCAACCCCTACCTAGGGCCCCTCGTCCCCTACCTAGGGCCTCTCGACCCCTACCTAGGGCCTCTCGACCCCTACCTAGGGCCTCTCGACCCCTACCTAGGGCCCCTCGCCCCCTACCTAGGGCCTCTCAACCCCTACCTAGGGCCTCTCGTCCCCTACCTAGGGCCTCTCGACCCCTACCTAGGGCCTCTCGACCCCTACCTAGGGCCCTACCTAGGGCCTCTCGACCCATACCTAGGGCCTCTCAACCCCTACCTAGGGCCCTCGTCCCCTACCTAGGGCCTCTCGACCCCTACCTAGGGCCTCTCGACCCCTACCTAGGGCCTCTCGACCCCTACCTAGGGCCTCTCGTCCCCTACCTAGGGGCCCCCTAGGGCCTCTCAACCCCTACCTAGGGCCTCTCGTCCCCTACCTAGGGCCTCTCGACCCCACCCCCTACCTAGGGCCTCTCGTCCCCTACCTAGGGCCTCTCGACCCCTACCTAGGGCCTCTCGTCCCCTACCTAGGGCCTCTCGACCCCTACCTAGGGCCTCTCGCCCCCTACCTAGGGCCTCTCGTCCCCTACCTAGGGCCTCTCGACCCCTACCTAGGGCCTCTCGACCCCTACCTAGGGCCTCTCGTCCCCTACCTAGGGCCCCTCGCCCCCTACCTAGGGCCTCTCAACCCCTACCTAGGGCCTCTCGTCCCCTACCTAGGGCCCCTCGTCCCCTACCTAGGGCCCCTCGCCCCCTACCTAGGGCCTCTCGTCCCCTACCTAGGGCCCCTCGTCCCCTACCTAGGGCCCCTCGACACATATGTTGTCTGTCAGTTAAGTGCCGGCCTCTTTTTCTGCTGGACGGATGTGAGATTGGCGAAGCCGGGCAAACCTGAATGACTGCCTTCATTTAATGCGACACAGAGCCCCATAAAAGAAGAGAATGGTTTATAGTCATGTTTCACACTTCCGAGCTCTCTCTCTCTCTCTCTCTCTCTCTCTCTCTCTCTCTGCCACAATGGTGCTACGGATGGAGAGAGAGAGAGAGGAGGAGAAGTTGAGGGGCATCGTAAATTACGAAAATTCATCTCTGATATGTTTTCAGACAGTTGTGGTTTCGGGAAAAATGAGGTAACTCGTGGAAAAAGAGCAGATTTTCACCAGCTGAAAAATCTAGCAATAACAGCGAGAAATGTGACTGGTTAGAAGATTTATGCTCAGGTCTCATGAGGGTAGCTCTTAAAAATACTACTATTTCAGGCCCCCATGTTGCAAAGTTACTCAAAAGCCCAATAAAACAACCCCTGTCGCTCGTTAAGTCAATGCATACAACTGCATTGTTACATTGGGAACGACTGAAAGGCAATAAATTAAATCTCCGATTCCAATTTCCTTTTTGTATGACAAACGTCTGGCTGTTAAATATTCAATGCGATTATAATATTTTTTACCCATTCTAATTACGCTACCATCTACTTGCAGTTTCTCATGATTTGTTTGCATATTTGCGTTATTATTGGTTTATTAAATACTAGACAATGACATCCAAAGATTTCTGAGAGAACTGTAATTATAATCCTCTGTGCCAGAAGCTCCTGTACGCTTCATGAAAAGAATATGTCCCAAATAACACCCTATCCTCTATATAGTGCACTTCTTCCCATAGAGACCAGGTCAAAAATTGTGTACTCTATAGGGAATAGGGTGCCATTTGGGATGAACTCTAGCTTTTACCTTCAATACAAACATCTGGTTTTTCCCACTCCTGATTTCATGACTAATTATACACAGTCCTTGAGTCATTGTAAACCTCCTCCGAAACATCAAAGGCCTTGTGAGGAGGACAAAGAGGAACACTGTAACAGCACAGGCCTGGATTCAGTTATGAATATTCACAGCACAGGGAGAAGGAAAGATAGGGGAGAGAGAGAGAGAGAGAGGTGGGAAAGAGTGTGTGAGAGAGAGAGAAGGGAGAGAGAGTGAGACAGAAAGGGTGAGAGAAGAGGGGAGAAAGAGAGAGAGAGAAAGAGGGGAGAAAGAGAGTGAGAGAGATATAAGAGGGAGAAAGAGTGTGAGAGAGAAAGAGAGAGGAAAGGAAAGAGAGAGAGGGAAAAAAAGAGAGAGGGAGAGAAAAGAGAGATGTGAAATAAAGAGTGGAAATAACAGAGAGTAACAGAGAAATAGAGAGATGGGAAACAGAGAGAAAGAGAGGAGGTTGGTGTTACCTTGAGGAAGGGAATGACGAAGGGCCTCAGGGGAAAGTTGGTGGCCTCCTGGAGCCTTGAGTGGAACTCCTCGATGGTGACTGTTGAATTCTGGGACACATAGAGATCAGCCAATCACAATTCACCTCTCAAGATTCAGTTTATTTGTCTCCATCACTGAGCTTGACATTGTGCGTGTTCCAGATCAACTACATTGCAGCTGCCACACTGAGTCCATTTGTAGATCAGTCCAAATAGATTCTCTCAGACATGAGGATAGACTTGAATCCCTTTGAGTGACCAGAGAAATAACTATATGGCACCAAAAGTCAGTTTCCCTTTCAACTGCTGATCAACTTGTTCATGGATGAATGATGTGCAACAGATTATACGTACAGTGGGGAGAACAAGTACACTGCCGATTTTGCAGGTTTTCCTACTTACAAAGCATGTAAAAGGTCTGTAATTTTTATCATAGGTACACTTCACATTGTCATAGATATACAATCACATTGTATGATTTTTAAGTAATTAATTTGCATTTTATTGCATGACATAAGTATTTGATTACCTACCAACCAGTAAGAATTCCGGCTCTCACAGACCTGTTCGTTTTTCTTTAAGAATCCCTCCTGTTCTCCACTCATTACCTGTATTAACTGCACCTTTTTGAACTGTATAAAAGACACCTGTCCACACACTCAATCAAACAGACTCCAACCTCTCCACAATGGCCAAGACCAGAGAGCTGTGTAAGGACATCAGTGATAAAATTGTAGACCTGCACAAGGATGGGATGGGCTACAGGACGATAGGCAAGTAGCTTGGTGAGAAGGCAACAACTGTTGGCGCAATTATTAGAAAATGGAAGAGGTTCAAGATGACGGTCAGTCACCCTCGGTCTGGGGCTCCATGCAAGATCTCACCTCGTGGGGCATCAATGATCATGAGGAAGGTGAGGGATCAGCCCAGAACTACACGGCAGGACCTGGTCAATGACCTGAAGAGAGCTGGGACCACCGTCTTAAATAAAAACCATTAGTAACACACTACGCCGTCATGGATTAAAATCCTGCAGCGCACGCAAAGTCCCCCTGCTCAAGTCAGCGCATGTCCAGGCCCGTCTGAAGTTTGCCAATGACCATCTGGATGATCCAGAGGAGGAATGGGAGAAGGTCATGTGGTCTGATGAGACAAAAATAGAGGTTTTTGGTCTAAACTCCACTCGCCATGTTTAGAGGAAGAAGAAGGATGAGTTCAACCCCAAGAACACCATCCCAACCGGGAAGCATGGATGTGGAAACATCATTCTTTGGGGATGCTTTTCTGCAAAGGGGACAGGACGACTGCACCGTATTGAGGGGAGGATGGATGGGGCCATGTATCGCGAGATCTTGGCCAACAACCTCCTTCCCTCAGTAAGAGCATTGAAGATGGGTTGTGGCTTGGTCTTCCAGCATGACAACGACCCGAAACACACAGCCAGGGCAACGAAGGAGTGGCTCCGTAAGAAGCATCTCAAGGTCCTGGAGTGGCCTAGCCAGTCTCCAGACCTGAACCCAATAGAAAATCTTTGGAGAGAGCTGAAAGTCCGTATTTCCCAGCGACAGCCCCAAAACCTGAAGGATCTGGAGAAGGTCTGTATGGAGGAGTGGGCCAAAATCCCTGCTGCAGTGTGTGGAAACCTGGTCAAGAACTACAGGAAACATATGATCTCTGTAGTTGCAAACTAAGGTTTCTGTACCAAATATTAAGTTCTGCTTTTCTGATGTATCAAATAATTATGTCATGCAATAAAATGCAAATTATTGTTTTTGTTTTAGATTCCGTCTCACAGTTGTACCTATGATAAAAATTACAGACCTCTACATGCTTTGTAAGTAGGGAAACCTTCAAAATCAGCAGTGCATCAAATACTTGTTCTCCCCACTGTAGGTATAATGTGCAGCACAGGACTCAATATGTTGCAGATGGGGCCTGTCAAAACCAATACAGTGTGTCCATTTGGGCCACATACACTGAATATACGGCCATGTTCCATTGAATGAAAACATCTGACGAAATAAAATCCAGCCCAAAATAACATACTGTCTTTTCTATTTTGGGCAGATATTTGTACTAGTATTGAAAGTAACATATTCATATGTTCAAATATTTCATTCTACATATATCACTTAAATTTGATTTGACTCCATTCAATTCAGTTCAACTAATTTAAATCATCGAAACACATCTCAAATCAAATGCAAATATGCTGACATATCAATACAGAATAAGTGACAATGTTTTATGGGAGTTTCCATCCATCTATTTCTCCATCATTCCTAAAATGTTTTATCACCCAACTCACCACGAGGGCCAGCACCAGGTTGCGGACACTCTCTCCGATCTCGGGCGAGATGTCATTGCCGAACTGCTGCAGCGTCGTCAGGAAGCGTTTGAGCTTGCTGAGCTGTCGGGCGCCGCATGTGGCCGGGAGCTGCTGATTGGCCAGCGAGGAGGAAGATGAGGAGCTAGGCCCATTGCTGTAGCGCTGGGGCGGCGAGGGCACAGCATTTAGGGTGGGCGGGGAGTGGTGGATTCCATTGGTCACTGGGGGAGGGAAGAGGCGGGATGGGGAGGGAGAGGAGCAAATGAGAGGTCGGCGTAGGAGGTCAAAAAAGTTGATCAAATGTGGTCCAACATGGGAGGTAGTACTTCAACTGGATGGGCTGATGCAAATGCTACTGGGACAATACATATCACATTCATTATCGAATCACCAGGTCTTTCATATGGAATCCTTATTTACACCTATCTGATCTAGGCCTGGGTTACAGTCCAGGCCTTTGTGACAACAAAGGGGGCTTTATAAATACATGTTATTATTATATGGCCATAAAGTAAAGCAGACAAAAAAGGAAGCCTTTCAGATATATCAGAATACTCCAAAATCGTTTACCACACTGCCCTAATTCATCTATGGATAATGGATATTACGAGGCTGCAGACCCAGGACGCTCCTCTATGGGGAGCTAGTGGTAAGAGTCTTTAACGTCCCTTAAATTGACTGTCAATAAAGCACAAATTGAATCCTGCACTTTCTTCATTACTTCCAGGTTTAGGGGTACATTTCCTGCTGTACTTCCTGGTTGCCCGTCCACCCACCAGGGCCTCATTGACTTGAATGGGGATGACTGCTCCAGTCATTCTATTTCTATGGTAAGAGTGCTAATATCTGTGGTACTCACGAGTGGTGGAGGAGAAGGAGGCTGGCCGGGGTCCGCTGGGGTTCACGGAGGGCAGGGGCGGCATGGTGGCGCTGCTGCTGCTGGGCACTGGTCTGGGGACTGGTCTGGAATGAGTCTTGACATCCACAGGAGAGCCGGGCATGGCAGGGGTCTTCTTCTCACCACTGTCTGAGGAGGAGGAGGGAGGGAGGGAGGGAGGGAGGGAGGGAGGGAGGGAGGGAGGGAGGGAGGGAGGGAGGGAGGGAGAAATGAGGGAGGGAGAAATAAGGGAGGGAGAGAGTAGGGATGGAGAGATAGGGGAGGAAGAGAGAGCGAGAGAGAAGAGGAAGGGAGAGAGAGAGAGAGAGAGAGAGAGAGAGAGAGAGAGAGAGAGGAGGGACAGGGTCAATAGGTGCATGACAAAGATGTTTTGTGGTCAAGGTGTTCAAACACTTGCACGTATGTACACACACACATTCATGCATATACGTACACACACACGCTAATGTGTAGAAGTAGGTTTGCAGTCTGGTTTCCATCATCAGCCACTCAAATTACAAACCCACATAAACACACACTATCCTCTGCATCAATGTGTGTGCGTGTGCCAACTTGACACAACTGTGGGAAGCGTTGGACCAGTATCCAACACGGACCAGTATCCCTGTGGGACACTTTCACAGTATCCCTGCATCCACACCTGACGAATTCAGGCTTTTCTGAGGGCGAAAGGGTGGGGTGCAACTCAATATTAGAAAGGTGTACACCCATTTGCCCTCAGAACAGCCTCAGTTTGTCGGGGCATGGAATCTACAAGGTATCGAAAGCGTTCCACAGGGATATATGCCCA
The DNA here is from genome assembly GCF_023373465.1 of Oncorhynchus keta. NCBI lineage: Eukaryota > Metazoa > Chordata > Actinopteri > Salmoniformes > Salmonidae > Oncorhynchus > Oncorhynchus keta. The sequence goes on along the minus strand of NC_068441.1, from coordinate 44,243,857 downwards.
CCCTCTGAATGGCACATACACAATCCATGTCTCAACTGTCTCACTCTCAAGGCCTAAAAATCCTTCTTTAACCTGTCTCCTCCCTTTCATCTATGCTGACTAAAGCGGATTTAACAGGTGACATCAACAAGGAATCATAGCTTTCACCTGGATTCACCTGATCAGTCTGTGTCATGGAAAGAGAAGGTAATCTTAATGTTTTGTCCACTCTGTGTGAGTGTTGAGATGAGTGACTGAACATTTCCAGACTCAATATTATCAATGTCCCCAGCCTTTTCATGGAAGAAAACAACAGCAGAACCTCCCCTTCCTCCACCCTCCTTCTGCCCCTGGTAGAGCAACCAGATGTCTTGGGGTCCAGCCTTGCCTTGACATGCTCAACCCTTCCATTGAGATCCATGGCAGAAGTGCCAATGAAGAAAAGCCATTGTGTTTGTGGAGAAGAATGGCCCTTCATTGAGCCAGTGGGGCCGAAGAAAGAAGGAAAAGAGGGCGGGAGCTATTTCACGCTTTACTAACAAGATCGCAAAAGCTTTTGAATGTTACACGCATACTTCTCAATATGGCACGGACAATGAATGAAATGAATGGGACCACCAGATCAGGGGATGGGGGAGAGAGGGAGAGAGAGATGGTAATCATCTTTAGATCAGAGGGCATCTGTGTTCGTCCGATCCCCATGAAGACTGGGTCTGGTCTCTATTTGGAGTGGATCATATGCTTCCAACTGCTTTTAGACAGATGATTAACAGACAATCAGTTTTAAAGGGTAAAAGGTTGGGTGAGAGGTTCCTTGGTTTTAGGGTTTTTCTTTAGAGCCAGACTATTATGCTCTTTTGATGTCATGAACTGAGCATCTGCCTTCATACACAAACATATGAATGCAACAGCCAGTAAAGTACTTCAGTGATTTTTAAGCGTGTTTGAGAATTTGATGGAGAGCGATATGGCATTGAATATGTCAGCATGTGATGATTAAGGTAAAAACTAGGACATGAAAAAACAGGCCATTGCAGGATGTGGTTCCACTGTGGACTTGATGGATGGACTCCAAATGAGGGGCTCCCGATGACAGAGTTATTTGGCATGTTGAAATAACCAATACGTCTCATGACTTGGTGGTTTGTAGACATACCCCTTTAGAAAAAGGAAAAGCAACAAAGGTATATGCTTGCTTACACCGAAAACATATGAGTTGTTTCAGCTAAATATTATTAAGTATTATTTTATTTTTTATTTTTTAGTTTACTCAACTTTTTGGTAAAAGTGGTATATGAACTTAATACTTTTAGTTGGGCTAAACTTAGCTCCAACAATAATTCTGTCAACTTAAAAATATGTGTTTGCTCAAATTGTCTCATGTTCATTCAACTAGAAATGTGGGCATGTTACCTAAAAAAGGCTGTGGAACTAGTTACACACACAGTGATTTTAACAGACAATGTTTTCAACTTACATATTTGACAAACATAATTACATTGTGCATGTTCATTTTATACAGTAATTAATAATCAACATGTCCTCATCTGGGATTTGAACTCACAAACTCTTGGTTCACTTTGCACTCCAAAGTAAATCTTAGCTCTGTTAAAATTACACTCAAGAAAAAACATTTGATTTATCATAGTGATTAAGTAGTAAAAATATGCCATACCAACATCAAGACAACAACAGTAAACAGAAAAACCTAAATGGTTTAAATAAGAAAATCGAATCAGCTTTTTGACACAGACATGGTTGCGTAACAGGAAGATCGGGGTAGCCATGAAAAAACAGGTTGTGTGTTCAAATCCCAGGTGAGGACATGTTGAATGCATGTCAACATGGGTCAAATATGTAAGTAACATGGGTCAAATACGCTGAAATGTTGCGCGATTTTTAACAGAATGTTCGAAAAAGTAGGGGGTAAGCTTAACAGGTTAAAAGCACTGTGTTTGTAACCAGTTGCACACCCATTTTTAAATATGATGCCCAAATAATAATTTATATTCAAATGAACATATGAGACAAGTTGAGTAAACACATTTTAAATTGACTGGACCAACTAAAAATGTTTAGTTCAGGTAAAAAAGGCTGTGGAACCAGATACTTAATAACAGGGGCGCAACTTTGGTTTTAGAAGTGGGGGGACGACGACATAGATAGATTTTTTTTTTTTTAAACAGCCTACCCAACTGCTCGGAGGTGACCGCATGGTCCTAAAGCACGCCGTTGCCTCGTTTTGTATCACATTCCAATGATAAAACCGGGGGACAAAAATGGAATTACAGAATGTGGGAGGGACATGACCCCAGTGAAAGTTGCACCCCTACTTAATAATAATGAATTGAAACAACTAGATTTGTGGATGTTTTTTTATACAGTGTAATACTCAAGTACATGTACAGTTGAAGTCGGAAGTTTACATACACCTTAGGCAAATACATTTGAAATCCAGTTATTCACAGTTCCTGACATTTAATCCTAGTAAACATTCCCTGTTTTAGGTCAGTTAGGATCACCACTTTATTTGAAGAATGACAGAGCTGGTGTAACTCAGTCGGGTTTGTAGGCCTCCTTGCTCACACATGCTTTTTCAGTTCTGCCCACAAATTTTCTATAGGATTGAGGTCAGGGCTTTATGATGGCCACTCCAATACCTTGACTTTGTTTTCCTCCCTCATGATGCCATCTATTTTGTGAAGTGCAACAGTCCCACCTGCAGCAAGCACCCCCACAACATGATGCTGCCACCCCCGTGCATCACGGGTTGGTATGGTGTTCTTCGGCTTCCAAGCCTCCCCCTTTTTCCTAGAACATAACGACGGCCTTCATGGCCAAACAGTTCTATTTTTGTTTCATCAGACCAGAGGACATTTCTCCAAAAAGTACGATCTTTGTCCCCATGTGTAGTTTCTTTGGCTTTTTTATGGCGGTTTTGGAATAGTGGATTATTCCTTGCTGAGCAGCCTTTCAGGTTATGTCGATATAGGACTCGTTTTACTGTGGATATAGATACGTTTGTACCTGTTTCCTCCAGAATCTTCACAAGGTCCTTTGTTGTTGTTCTGGGATTGATTTGCACTTTTCACACCAAAGTACGTTCATCTCAGGCATTTGGAAACTGCTGGCTGATTTCTTTTGATTTTCTATGATGTCAAGCAAAGAGGCACTGAGATTGAAGGTAGGCCTTGAAATACATCCACAGGTACACCTCCAATTGACTCAAATGATGTTAATTGGCCTATCAGAAGCTTCTAAAGCCATGACATAATTTTCAGGAATTTTCCAAGCTGTTTAAAGGCACAGTCAACTTAGTGTATGTAAACTTCTGAACCACTGGAATTGTGATACAGTTAATTATAAGTGAAATAATCTGTTTGTAAACAATTGTTTGAAAAATGACTGGTGACATGTACAAAGTAGATGTCCTAACCGACTCAATAACACGATCCATGGGACGTATAGCTCCACACGTCTCAATAACACGATCCATGGGACGTATAGCTCCACACGTCTCAATAACACGATCCATGGGACGTATAGCTCCACACGTCTCAATAACACGATCCATGGGACGTATAGCTCCACACGTCTCAATAACACGATCCATGGGACGTATAGCTCCACACGTCTCAATAACACGATCCATGGGACGTATAGCTCCACACGTCTCAATAACACGATCCATGGGACGTATAGCTCCACACGTCTCAATAACACGATCCATGGGACGTATAGCTCCACACGTCTCAATAACACGATCCATGGGACGTATAGCTCCACACGTCTCAATAACACGATCCATGGGACGTATAGCTCCACACGTCTCAATAACATGATCCATGGGACGTATAGCTTCAAATCAAATCTTATTAGTCACATGCGTTGAATACAAGCCCCTAACCAACAAAGTACTGAGTAAAGGGTCTGAATACTTAAGTAAATGTGATATTTCTGTTTTTTATTTTTAATAAATTAGCAAAAATGTATAAAAAACTATTTTTGCTTTGTCATTATTGGGTATTGTGTGTATATTGACAAGGGAAAAAAACAATGTAATCAATTTTAGAATAAGGCTGTAACTTAACAAAAAAGTCAAGGGGTCTGAATACTTCCCGAATGCACTGTACAGCTTCATAATAACAATATCAGTATTAATGAGGATGATGTCTCAATAACACAATCCCTTGGACGTATAACTTCGTAATAACAATATCAGTTCCGCCAACACAATAGAAAGCTGATATGCAACTCTATCCTCTGAGTAAACCCCTCCATTGCTTCCAATACATTGATTTATGTTTAGTGGTTCATATGTACAAAGTGTATCAGAGTATATGAGTGCTGATCTAGGATCACTTTTTCATTTTATATCAGTTTTACCTTTTAGATCATAATATGATATGGACGGGGACACCTGATTCTAGATCAGGACTCCTACTCTGAGAAGCTTTGTGAATATGGGTCAGAGTGCATCTATCTCAAGTCAAAATAATAGACAGTATTAAAAAAACTATATTTCTTTCCAGTTCCTTTACCAAGCACTGTCACCTGAGACCCCTACCACTGTCAGTCTGTCACCTGAGACCCCTACCACTGTCAGTCTGTCACCTGAGACCCCTACCACTGTCAGTCTGTCACATGAGACCCCTACCACTGTCAGTCTGTCACCCGAGACCACTACTACTGTCAGTCTGTCACCCGAGACCACTACTACTGTCAGTCTGTCACCTGAGACCACTACTATTGTCAGTTTGTCACCTGAGACCACTACTATTGTCAGTCTGTCACCTGAGACTACTACTACTGTCAGTCTGTCACCCGAGACCACTACTACTGTCAGTCTGTCACCTGAGACTACTACTACTGTCAGTCTGTCACCTGAGACCACTACTACTGTCAGTCTGTCACCTGAGACCACTACTACTGTCAGTCTGTCACCTGAGACCACTACTGCTGTCAGTCTGTCACCTGAGACCACTACTACTGTCAGTCTGTCACCTGAGACCACTACTACTGTCAGTCTGTCACCTGAGACCACTACTACTGTCAGTCTGTCACCTGAGACCACTACTACTGTCAGTCTGTCACCTGAGACCACTACTACTGTCAGTCTGTCACCCGAGACCACTACTACTGTCAGTCTGTCACCCGAGACCACTACTACTGTCAGTCTGTCACCTGAGACCACTACTATTGTCAGTCTGTCACCCGAGACCACTACTACTGTGAGTCTGTCACATGATGGACACATCAAGCAGCTGGCACATCAGCCAAAACACACGCGCACACACACACACTGACTAACACGCAAAAAATAGTCTGGAAAGTAATGCTGTAGTGTACATATTAACTGAAGTCATTTCAAATATATGGTTTATATTAAAAATAAATACATTCTGTGTAAAGGAGAGTAGAATATAATCTAATAGAATAGGGCTAGATAAGAGTAGAATAGCATCCAATAGAATAGGGTTGGATAAGAGTAGAATAGCATCCAATAGAATAGGGTTGGATAAGAGTAGAATAGCATCCAATAGAATAGGGCTAGATAAGAGTAAAATAGAATCCAATAGAATAGGGCTAGATAAGAGTCAAATAGATTCCAATATAATAGGGCTAGATAAGAGCAAAATAGAATCCAATAGAATAGGGCTAGATAAGAGTCAAATAGAATCCAATAGAATATGGCTAGATACGAGTAGAATATAGTCCAATACAATAGGGCTAGATAATAGTAGAATAGAATCCAATAGAATAGGGCTAGATAAGAGTAGAATAGAATCCAATAGAATAGGGCTAGATAAGAGTAGAATAGAATCCAATAGAATAGGGCTAGATAAGAGTAGAATAGAATCCAATAGAATAGGGCTAGATAAGAATAGAATAGAATCCAATAGAATAAGGCTAGATAAGAGTAGAATAGAATCCAATAGAATAGGGCTAGATAAGAATAGAATAGAATCCAATAGAATAAGGCTAGATAAGAGTAGAATAGAATCCAATAGAATAGGGCTAGATAAGAGTAGAATAGAATCCAATAGAATAAGGCTAGATAAGAGTAGAATAGAATCCAATAGAATAGGGCTAGATAAGAGTAGAATAGAATCCAATAGAATAGGGCTAGATAAGAGTAGAATAGAATCCAATAGAATAGGGCTAGATAAGAGTAGAATAGGGCAAACATGGGGAGTCTGACTGAACAAGCATCTAAATAGATTCATATGTAATTTAAAGGTAGGTGGGGACCATGTCAGAAAAGTGAAAATATAAAGCACTTCAAATACATTTGATAAAGAAATATCAACAACAACACAACTATTAAACACTTCTTCTTAAATCATTCATCTTCATTTATTCTTCATAGATAGACATATATTGTGCTCCTCTCCTGTGCACCAGGTGTCTCTAATCTCCCACTCTAATAAGCATGCAATCTAACAGCTGTGGAGGTGGAGAGCGAGAGAGAGAAAGAGACATGAGAGACAGAGAGAGCGAGAGAGAAAGGGAGACACGAGAGAGAGAGCGACGGAGAGAGAAAGAGCAAGAGAGAGAGAGAAAAAGAGAGGGAGAGAGAAAGAGAGATAGAAAAGAGGAATGTTTTGAGAAACAGATGAAGCGGTGAACTGGAATGACCGACACCTCCTCCCTGCTACGGTGTATTACCACAAGGCCAGTAAAAGAGTCACTACATTTAATAACTAGATCAAACGTGACACACGTATGTGTGTTTTGAGGCTATTTTTGTTATATTTCAGTAAGTAATCAGATAAAAATGCAGATATAAGACAAAAGGTAGAGGAATGTTTGTGTGATAAGAGTGACAACTTGTGTGGTACTGACAATTTGACTTTCAACTACAGGTTGTCAGATACAACAGATCTCAAGGAAGATAAAACACCTATTATCATGTTGTTTCCTGATCTAAATTCAGTGTAGAATACCCATGCTGTCAGTTCTGTGCCCCCCCACACACCTAGAGGCTGTCATGTGGGATGGAGTGAAAGGAGAGGCAGTGCACCACTTATCACTGTCTGACAGCTTCCTCTGAACACACACACACACACACACACACACACACACACACACACACACACACACACACACACACACACACACACACACACACACACACACACACACACACACACACACACACACACACACACACACACACACACACACACGCAAACACGCCCCATGTCACAACTCAGGGACATTTCCTGCCATGTGGGCCATTCCAACCCACACATAGCCAACCGTGATGTTGTAACTTAAGGACACCTGACAGACAATGTGACTGTAGAACAACAACAGCACCAATGTCTGAAACAACAAATAGAGAAGCGCTTCTAAAGAACGAGTCAAAATGACTAGCTTCTGAAAGGCGAATTATGCTTGTGATTTTAGAAAGATACATTTCCATCAAAATACCTGTCTAGTTCTAAACTCTGAATGCTTAAATCCATATCAAATGAATTACAACACAAAAAAGGAGCAATTCACCCACCTATCTAACGCCCCAAACTCCTACCAACAAAACACTCAGGAAATATACAGGGAGAGAAACAGAGAGAGAAAGAGAGAGAAAGAGAGAGAAAGAAAGAGGGAGAAAAAGAGAGACAACGGGAGAGAGAAGGAGAAAAAGAACGAGAGTCAAAGAGGACAAGAACAGAGGAAGAAGCCTGCCCACAAAGCCAAGGACACAAAAGGGTTTTAAGCTATCAGCCCCTTAGCACCACAACCAGTACCGTTGCTGCCTCGATTTCCCCGGCCCCCTCCTCATCCCTCCTTCCTCTGTCCCCCATCCTCCATATGGATCTAATCGGGCAAGAGGCTGGCCAGCTGGGACCCCCAACAGTCACCTGTGATGGAGACAGAAGGGACAGAAGGGCCCCGGCTCTCCCAGCCAAGGGGAGAAACACAATGCTGTGTTCCAATGGAAGCAGAGGAGGGGGAGGGCGGGCGGGATAGAGGGAGGATGGGATAGAGGGAGGGAGAAGGGGATAGAGGGAGGATGGGATAGAGGGAGGGAGAGGGGTGTAAAGGGAGGGAGGGGGATAGAGGGAGGGATAAGGGGCTAGAGGGAGAGAGAGGGGTTTAAAGGGAGGGAGAAGGGAATAGGGGAGGGAGAGGGGGATATAGGGAGGGAGAGGGGGATACAGGGAGGATGGGATGGAGGGAGGGAGAGGGGTTTAGAGGGAGGGAGGAGGGGATAGAGGGAGGGAGAGGGGGATAAAGGAAGGGAGAGGGGATATAGGGAGGGAGGAGGGGATAGGGGGAGGGAGAGGGGGATATAGGGAGGGAGAGGGGAGGGGATATAGGGAGGGAGGAGGGGATAGAGGGAGGGAGAGGGAGATATGGGGAGGGGAGAGGGGGAGAGGGGATTAAGGGAGGGAGAGGGGGATAGAGGGAGGTAGGGGGGATAGAGGGAGGTAGGAGGGGATAGAGGGAGGGAGAGGGGGAGAGGGGAGAGAGGGAGGGAGAGGGGGATAGAGGGAGGTAGGGGGGATAGAGGGAGGTAGGAGGGGATAGAGGGAGGGAGATGGAGATATAGGGAGGGAGAGGGGGAGAGGGGATAGAGGGAGGGAGAGGGGATAGAGGGAGGTAGGGGGATAGAGGGAGGTAGGAGGGGATAGAGGGAGGGAGAGGGGGAGAGGGGATAGAGGGAGGGAGAGGGGGATAGAGGGAGGTAGGGGGATAGAGGGAGGTAGGAGGGGATAGAGGGAGGGAGATGGAGATATAGGGAGGGAGAGGGGGAGAGGGGATAGAGGGAGGGAGAGGGGGATAGAGGGAGGTAGGGGGGGATAGAGGGAGGTAGGAGGGGATAGAGGGAGGGAGAGGGGGAGAGGGGATAGAGGGAGGGAGAGGGGGATAGAGGGAGGTAGGGGGATAGAGGGAGGTAGGAGGGGATAGAGGGAGGGAGAGGGGATAGAGGGAGGGAGAGGGGGATAGAGGGAGGTAGGGGATAGAGGGAGGTAGGAGGGGATAGAGGGAGGGAGAGGGGGAGAGGGGATAGAGGGAGGGAGAGGGGGATATAGGGAGGGAGATGGAGATATAGGGAGGAGAGGGGGAGAGGGGATAGAGGGAGGGAGAGGGGATAGAGGGAGGGAGAGGGGGATATAGGGAGGGAGATGGAGATATAGGGAGGGAGAGGGGGAGAGGGGATAGAGGGAGGGAGAGGGGGATAGAGGGAGGGAGAGGGGGATATAGGGAGGAGATGGAGATATAGGGAGGGAGAGGGGATATAGGGAGGGAGATGGAGATATAGGGAGGGAGATGGAGATATAGGGAGGAGATGGAGATATAGGGAGGGAGATGGAGATATAGGGAGGGAGAAGGGGGAGAGGGATAGAGGGAGGGAGAGGGGGATAGAGGGAGGTAGGGGGATAGAGGGAGGTAGGAGGGGATAGAGGGAGGGAGAAGGGGGAGAGGGATAGAGGGAGGGAGATGGAGATATAGGGAGGAGATGGAGATATAGGGAGGGAGATGGAGATATAGGGAGGGAGATGGAGATATAGGGAGGGAGAGGGGGAGAGGGGATAGAGGGAGGGAGAGGGGGATAGAGGGAGGTAGGGGGATAGAGGGAGGTAGGAGGGGATAGAGGGAGGGAGAGGGGGAGAGGGGATAGAGGGAGGGAGAGGGGGATAGAGGGAGGTAGGGGGATAGAGGGAGGTAGGAGGGGATAGAGGGAGGGAGAGGGGGAGAGGGGATAGAGGGAGGGAGAGGGGGATAGAGGGAGGTAGGGGGGGGATAGAGGGAGGTAGGAGGGGATAGAGGGAGGGAGAGGGGATAGAGGGAGGGAGAGGGGGATAGAGGGAGGTAGGGGGATAGAGGGAGGTAGGAGGGGATAGAGGGAGGGAGAGGGGGAGAGGGGATAGAGGGAGGGAGAGGGGGATATAGGGAGGGAGATGGAGATATAGGGAGGGAGAGGGGGAGAGGGGATAGAGGGAGGGAGAGGGGGATAGAGGGACTCGGGAGAGGGGGATATAGGGAGGGAGATGGAGATATAGGGAGGGAGAGGGGGAGAGGGGATAGAGGGAGGATGAGGGGATAGAGGGAGGGAGAGGGGGATATAGGGAGGAGATGGAGATATAGGGAGGAGAGGGGGATATAGGGAGGGAGATGGAGATATAGGGAGGAGATGGAGATATAGGGAGGGAGATGGAGATATAGGGAGGAGATGGAGATATAGGGAGGGAGAAGGGGAGAGGGGATAGAGGGAGGGAGAGGGGGATAGAGGGAGGTAGGGGGATAGAGGGAGGTAGGAGGGGATAGAGGGAGGGAGAGGGGGATATAGGGAGGGAGATGGAGATATAGGGAGGGAGAAGGAGATATAGGGAGGGAGAGGGGGATATAGGGAGGGAGAAGGGGATAGAGTATGGAAGGGGTGGAGTGAGGGAGATTAAAAACATAAGGCATTGAATGCAGCATGGTGAGAGTAGACTGGAAACAAAGCCTGCACCTGGTCTCTGCCTGTCCACACACACACTGACAATACAGATTCACATCTCTCTCTCTTGCTCAAAAATACTGTACACATACATACGAAAGCACACACACGAGCACACCCATGGCAACTTCTCCATGACAACTCCCCCATGGCAACTCCTCCATGAAAACTCTCCATGACAACTCCTCCATGACAACTCTCCCATGACAACTCCCCATGACAACTCCACCATGACAACTCCTTCATGAATACTCTCCCATGACAACTCCTTCATGACAACTCTTCCATGACAACTCCACCATGACAACTCCTTCATAACAACTCTCCCATGACAACTCCCCATGACAACTCCTCCATGACAACTCTTCCATGACAACTCCCCATGACAAATCCCCATGACAACTACTCCATGACAACTCCCCATGACAACTCCTCCATGACAACTCTTTCATGACAACTCTTCCATGACAACTCCTTCATGACAACTCCGCCATGACAACTCCTTCATAACAACTCTCCCATGACAACTCCCCATGACAACTCCACCATGACAACTCCTTCATGACAACTCTCCCATGACAACTCCTTCATGACAACTCCACCATGACAACTCCTTCATAACAACTCTTCCATGACAACTCTGCCATGACAACTCCCCATGACAACTCTTCATGACAACTCCTTCATGTCAACTCTTCCATGACAACTCCTCCATGACAACTCCTCCTTGACAACTCCTTCATAACAACTCTTCCATGACAACTCTGCCATGACAACTCCCCATGACAACTCCTTCATGTCAACTCTTCCATGACAACTCCTCCATGACAACTCCCCATGACAACTCCTCCATGACAACTCCTCCATGACAACTCCTCCATGACAACTCCCCATGACAACTCCTTCATAAAAACTCCTCCATGACAACTCCTCCATGACAACTCCCCATGACAACTCCTTCATAACAACTCCTCCATGACAACTCTCCCATGACAACTCCTCCATGACAAGTCTTCATGACAACTCCTCTATCACAACTCTCCCATGACAACTCCTCCATGACAAGTCTTCATGACAACTCCTCTATTACAACTCTCCCATGCAACTCTTCATGACAACTCTCCCATGACAACTTCCCATGACAACTCCTCCATGACAAGTCTTCATGACAACTCCTCTATTACAACTCTCCCATGCAACTCTTCATGACAACTCTCCCATGACAACTCCTCCATGACAAGTCTTCTTGACAACTCCCCCATGACAACTCCACCATGACAACTCCTTCATAAAAACTCCTCCATGACAACACCTCCATGACAACTCCCCATGACAACTCCTTCATAACAACTCCTCCATGACAACTCCTCCATGACAACTCGTCATGACAAGTCTTCATGACAACTCTTCCATGACAACTCCTCCATGACAAGTCTTCATGACAACATGACAACTCCCATGACAACTCCTCCATGACAACCCTCCATGACAACTCCTCCATGACAACTCGTCATGACAAGTCTTCATGACAACTCTCCCATGACAACTCCTCCATGACAAGTCTTCATGACAACTCCTCTATCACAACTCTCCCATGACAACTCCTCCATGACAAGTCTTCATGACAACTCCTCTATTACAACTCTCCCATGCAACTCTTCATGACAACTCCTCCATGACAACTTTTCATGCAACTCTTCATGACAACTCTCCCATGACAACTTCCCATGACAACTTTTCATGCAACTCTTCATGACAACTCTCCCATGACAACTTCCCATGACAACTCCTCCATGACAAGTCTTCATGACAACTCCTCTATTACAAGTCTCCCATGCAACTCTTCATGACAACTCCTCCATGACAACTTTTCATGCAACTCTTCATGACAACTCTCCCATGACAACTTCCCATGACAACTTTTCATGCAACTCTTCATGACAACTCTCCCATGACAACTTCCCATGACAACTCCTCCATGACAAGTCTTCATGACAACTCCTCTATTACAACTCTCCCATGCAACTCTTCATGACAACTCTCCCATCACAACTCCCCATGACAACTCCTCCATGACAACTCCCCCATGACAACTCCCCATGACAACTCCCCATGACAACTCCTCCATGACAACTCCTCCATGACAAGTCTTCATGACAACTCCTCCATGACAACTCCTCCATGACAACTCTTCATGACAACTCTCCCATGCAACTCTTCCATGACAACTCTCCCATGACAACTCCTCCATGACAACTCCTCCATGGCAAGTCTTCATGACAACTCCTCCATGACAACTCCTCCATGACAAGTCTTCATGACAACTCCTCTATTACAACTCTCCCATAACAACTCCTCCATGACAACTCTTCATGACAAGTCTTCATGACAACTCCCCATGACAACTCCTCCATGACAACTCCTCCATGACAAGTCTTCATGACAACTGACAACCCCCATGACAACTCCCCCATGACAACTCCCCATGACAACTCCCCATGACAACTCCTCCATGACAACTCCTCCATGACAACTCCTCCATGACAAGTCTTCATGACAACTCCTCCATGACAAGTCTTCATGACAACTCCTCCATGACAACTCCTTCATAACAACTCCTCCATGACAACTCCTCCATGACAAGTCTTCATGACAACTCCTCTATTACAACTCTCCCATAACAACTCCTCCATGACAACTCCCCATGAAAAGTCCTCCATGACAACTCCCCATGACAACTCCTTCATAACAACTCCTCCATGACAACTCCTCCATGACAACTCGTCATGACAAGTCTTCATGACAACTCTTCCATGACAACTCCTCCATGACAAGTCTTCATGACAACTCCTGTATTACAACTCTCCCATGCAACTCTTCATGACAACTCTCCCATGACAACTCCTCTATGACAACTCCTCCATGACAAGTCTTCATGACAACTCCTCCATGACAACTCCTCCATGACAAGTCTTCATGACAACTCCACCATGACAACTCCTTCATAACAACTCCTCCATAACAACTCTTCATGACAAGTCTTCATGACAACTCTCCCATGACAACTCCTCTATGACAAGTCTTCATGACAACTCTCCCATGACAACTCCTCCATGATAAGTCTTCATGACAACTCCTCTATTACAACTCTCCCATGCAACTCTTCATGACAACGTCTCCCATGACAACTCCTCCATGACAACTCCTCCATGACAAGTCTTCATGACAAGTCCTCCATGACAACACCTCCATGACAACTCCACCATGACAACTCTCCCATGATAACTCCTTCATGACAACTCTCCCATGACAACTCCTCCATGACAACTCCTTTATGACAACTCTCCCATGACAACTCCACCATGACAACTCTCCCATGACAACCCTTCCATGACAACTCCCCATGACAACTCCTCCATGACAACTCCCCATGACAACTCCCCTATGACAACTCCTCCATGACAACTCCTCCATGACAAGTCTTCATGACAACTCCTCCATGACAACTCCTCCATGACAAGTCTTCATGACAACTCCACCATGACAACTCCTTCATAACAACTCCTCCATAACAACTCTTCATGACAAGTCTTCATGACAACTCTCCCATGACAACTCCCCATGACAACTCCCCATGACAACTCCTCCATGACAACTCCTCCATGACAAGTCTTCATGACAACTCCTCCATGACAACTCTTCATGACAACTCTCCCATGCAACTCTTCCATGACAACTCTCCCATGACAACTCCTCCATGACAACTCCTCCATGACAAGTCTTCATGACAACTCCTCCATGACAACTCCTTCATAACAACTCCTCCATGACAACTCCTCCATGACAAGTCTTCATGACAACTCCTCTATTACAACTCTCCCATAACAACTCCTCCATGACAACTCCCCATGAAAAGTCCTCCATGACAACTCTTCATGACAACTCTCCCATGACAACTCCTCCATGACAAGTCTTCATGACAACTCCTGTATTACAACTCTCCCATGCAACTCTTCATGACAATTCTCCCATGACAACTCCCCATGACAACTCCTCTATGACAACTCCTCCATGACAACTCCTCCATGACAAGTCTTCATGACAACTCCTCCATGACAACTCCTCCATGACAAGTCTTCATGACAACTCCACCATGACAACTCCTTCATAACAACTCCTCCATAACAACTCTTCATGACAAGTCTTCATGACAACTCTCCCATGACAACTCCTCCATGACAACTCCCCATGACAACTCCTCCATGACAACTCCCCATGACAACTCTTCAATACAACTCCACCATGACAACTCTTCATGACAACTATTCATGACAACTCCACCATGACAACTCGTCCATGACAACTCTCCATGACAACTCTCCATGACAACTCCCCATGACAACTCCCCATGACAACTCTCATATGACAACAACCCATGACAACTCTCCCCATGACAACTCCATATGACAACAACCCATGACAACTCTCCCCATGACAACAACCCATGACAACTCTCCCCATGACAACTGTCTAAAGAAAGGCTTAGAGCCACTATATCTTCATGACAACTCCACCATGACAACTCTTCCATGACAACTCTTCCATGACAACTCCACCATGACCACTCTTCATGACAACTCTGCCATGACAACTCCCCATGACAACTCTTCCATGACAACTCTCCCATGACAACCCTTCCATGACAACTCCCCATGACAACTCCTCCATGACAACTCCCCATGACAACTCTTCAATACAACTCCACCATGACAACTCTTCATGACAACTATTCATGACAACTCCACCATGACAACTCCGTCCATGACAACTCTCCATGACAACTCCCCATGACCACTCTTCACGACAACTCCCCATGACAACTCCCCATGACAACTCTCATATGACAACAACCCATGACAACTCTCCCCATGACAACTCCATATGACAACAACCCATGACAACTCTCCCCATGACAACAACCCATGACAACTCTCCCCATGACAACTGTCTAAAGAAAGGCTTAGAGCCACTATATCTTCATGACAACTCCACCATGACAACTCTTCCATGACAACTCCACCATGACAACTCTTCCATGACAACTCTTCCATGACAACTCCACCATGACCACTCTTCATGACAACTCTGCCATGACAACTCCCCATGACAACTCTTCCATGACAACTCTCCCATGACAACCCTTCCATGACAACTCCCCATGACAACTCCTCCATGACAACTCCCCATGACAACTCTTCAATACAACTCCACCATGACAACTCTTCATGACAACTATTCATGACAACTCCACCATGACAACTCGTCCATGACAACTCTCCATGACAACTCCCCATGACCACTCTTCACGACAACTCCCCATGACAACTCCCCATGACAACTCTCATATGACAACAACCCATGACAACTCTCCCCATGACAACTCCATATGACAACAACCCATGACAACTCTCCCCATGACAACAACCCATGACAACTCTCCCCATGACAACTGTCTAAAGAAAGGCTTAGAGCCACTATATCTTCATGACAACTCCACCATGACAACTCTTCCATGACAACTCTTCCATGACAACTCCACCATGACCACTCTTCATGACAACTCTGCCATGACAACTCCCCATGACAACTCTTCCATGACAACTCCCCATGACAACTCTCCCTATGACAACAACCCATGACAACTCTCCCCATGACAACAACCCATGACAACTCCATATGACAACAACCCATGACAACTCTCTAGATGACAACTACCTATGACAACAACCCATGACAACTCTCCCCATGACAACTGTCTAAAGAAAGGCTTAGAGCCACTATATCAGGGCTGTGTGTATGTGTGTGTGTCGCCTTTCCAATGAGGAACACGATGCTAGCTCCCTTCAGCTAATTTGAAAACTTTATTTATAGTTTTTGCGTCTTGGGCGATGACAACTCCAATCAGCCAAAGGTACATTTAATTGTAACCTCCCCATTGTCCAATCATCAGGGGCTGTTAAAATAAAATGTACTATCTACAGACCTTCAAATATTTTATCTATAGTACTTTGTGGGGTAATTTGGGCATGTCTAGTGCTCTATGTAGGGAATAGGGGACAATTTGGGAAAGTCTTTTGGACAAGCGACAACAGGGAAAATAAATGAGTCTACATGTTAGAGGTGCCATGAAGGGAGAGGGAAGGAGAGAAAGAGACAGAGAAAGAGAGAGGGAATGAGAGAAAAAGAGAGGGAAGGAGAGAGAGACAGAGAAAGAGAGAGGGAAGGAGAGAAAGAGACAGAGAAAGAGAGAGGGAAGGAGAGAAAGAGAGAGGGAAGGAGAGAAAGAGACAGGGAAAGAGAGAGGGAAGGAGAGAAATAGACAGAGAAAGAGAGAGGGAAGGAGAGAAAGAGACAGAGAAAGAGAGAGGGAAGGAGAGAAAGAGAAAGAGAGAGGGAAGGAGAGAAAGAGACAGAGAAAGAGAGAGGGAAGGAGAGAAAGAGACAGAGAAAGAGAGGGAATGAGAGAAAGAGACAGAGAAAGAGAGAGGGAAGGAGAGAAAGAGAGAGAAAGAGAGAGGGAAGGAGAGAAAGAGAGAGGGAAGGAGAGAAAGAGACAGAGAAATAGAGAGGCAAGGAGAGAAAGAGACAGAGAAAGAGGAGAGAAAGAGAGAGAAAGAGACAGAGAAAGAGAAGGAGAGAAAGAGAGAGAAAGAGAGAGGGAAGGACAGAAAGAGCGAGCGAGAGAAAAACAGGATGAGAAAAGTGCTCTTTTCACTTGGTTTCATCAAAAAGGCAAGACTGTCAGCGGCCAGTAGCGTTCCAAATAGTACCCTATTCCCTATATAGTACACTACTTTAGACCAGAGCCCTATAGAAACCTATTCCCTATATGGTTCACTACTTTAGACCAGAGTCCTATAGAACCCTATTCCCTATATAGTTCACTACTTTAGACCAGAGTCCTATAGAACCCTATTCCCTATATAGTTCACTAATTTAGACCAGAGTCCTATGGGCCTTGGTCAACAGTAGTGCACTAAATATGGAATAGGGTGTCATTTTGGATGAAGCCTCGAACGGCCAGGCTGCGTGTTTGTGTTGGCTGGCCTTACATCTCCAGCCAGCAGCAAACTACATAGCTGGCCCTGGCCCAACGTCAACAGGGTACCTTTGTGTGTGTGTGTGTGTGTGTGTGTGTGTGTGTGTGTGTGTGTGTGTGTGTGTGTGTGTGTGTGTGTGTGTGTGTGTGTGTGTGTGTGTGTGTGTGTGTGTGTGTGTGTGTGTGTGTGTGTGTGTGTGTGTGTGTGTGTGTGTGTGTGTAAGTAACAGATGTGTCTTCAACGTGGGCCCATCACGTTTCTCTGCGAGATGGGAGAAGAGAAAAGGAGAAAGAGAGAGGACTTCTTCTTTTCCCTCAATTCCCCTCTAAAGAAATCCAGTCTATAACCTTGTCACTCAGTTATAATTACAAAAATACAAACGGCTGTCCTGGCTGGAGCCTGTACAAAATGACTGCAGGGATGGAATAGCACTTACTGGCACTGAATGACAGAGAGAGTCAAAGAGGACAAGAACAGAGAGAAGCAGAAAACAGAGGAATGTATGGCGGACAGACGATGGCTTTAAAGGAGTGTGGCCCCATGAAAAAAGTTGAGTTCAAAGAACAGGGAAGAAACGGGTGATTGGGAGAGACGACTCGTACATGCTGTAGGGCTCGTAGGGAAGGGAACAGCATCCACATGGACATGAAGTCAGCGCTCTGGGTTTGAATGGCCCTCCACACACCCTATTCCCTATATAATGGCTTAGTGTTGACCAGAGCTCTTAGGGCTCTGTTCAAAAGTAGTGCACGATACAGGAAATACGGTCCCATTTGGGAGGAAGCCCCTGGCCCCTATTCAATCCCAACTGATAATCATTTCTGTGACTCTTCACAGAGACAACAGAGGTTTGCATTCATATTGTGCAGTTGGTTGTCATACTGTTCCACCGAGTGTTGTTGGGTATGATGAATGCAGGAATCCAAATAACGTACATTGTATTCTTGCATTGCAGAATGACTGATGTTCTCAGCTTATAGACCCAGAAACCTGGTTAACGGATTTGATTGAACAAGGTCATTTTTAAGTAAATCTCCATGGACTGCTTTATAATACAACACGCCCTCTAATATGTTGGTATCTTGGTCGTGTTTGTAACGGTGTCAGACACACACACATCTGCAAACAATGCCCTACATTGTAATTTGATGGCCCATTCCAGAGTGAAATACACACCTGCATCACTGAGTGGTCAGATGGAGTGTGTGTGTGTGTGTGTGTGTGTGTGTGTGTGTGTGTGTGTGTGTGTGTGTGTGTGTGTGTGTGTGTGTGTGTGTGTGTGTGTGTGTGTGTGTGTGTGTGTGTGTGTGTGTGTGTGTGTGTGTGTGTGTGTGTGTGTGTGTGTGCGTGCGTGCGTGCGTGCGTGCGTGCGTGCGTGCGTGCGTGCGTGCGTGCGTGCGTGTGTGCGTGCGTGCGTGTGTGTGTGTGTGTGTGGAGAGAGGAGTGTAGGCTTCCAGGTGTTCCAAGGTCAGTCGGAAATCGGAAATTCAGTGAACACACCTGCGCAAAACAAAAGCTTGTCCTAAAACATATAAATCACACACTTGGTATAGACTGGTGACATAATCCCCATAGTTCCCACCCTTCAACCATCTCCAGCAGCAGCACTCTTTCCTTTGCCCAGTAGAACAGGGCTACAGCCCTTCTCACCTCTCCGTGAATAACTGATAGTCTTGCTCATCAATCAGCCGAGTCCCCGCCACCCTGATGTCTCTTTCAACTCCGGCCTGAGCCCTCGACACTGTCGTAAATCGGAGAGTACTGGGAGCTCTTCTGTCATTGGAAGGGTCAGACAAACCGGCTCCTATTCTTTACGAACCGCTTGACAGTCCACTTAACCTGCCGGTCTCGACAGCACTCATTGTTTAAATCATGTCGGACATGGACAGAGTCAGAGAGAAAGGCAAGGCAGCTCCGAGACAAAACCATGTGTCGTTTGACACTAGTCTACTATAGCAGACACAGCGTTGGTCATAAAACTGGATACGAGCTCTGGGACATTAGGAACAAGAGAGACTAGAAAGGCAAGCTCGTTTGAGACCAGGTGTGAAGAGGGAGGCTTACTGTGAATGGCTCTACCAAGGCAAAGAGGTCATTCAAAGCCAGATGTTCAATACGCCACGGGCCATGTTTAATGCATTAAAATGGCTCGGTTTTCACAACGCCGATTATGACAGTGGAATACTTGCACTTTGACAGAGGGAAAATGTCAAAATAGGAGTAATAAAAGTGATAAATAGAGTCACATGTGGCAGACGTTGGGATTTAACCCCCTGAAGACGATTCTACATTTAAAACATCTTAAATGGTTGGGCCAGGAGAATGGAGAGCATGTGTGTAAAGCATTGCAGTGAAATGTTGGCCTTCTAACCTACTGTCTTGCATTGAAGTGTAGTTTGTGATTTGATTTGATTTGATTTGAGTTTACAGGCATTTTCACATTATTCTGCATTGAAGTGTAGTTTACAGGCATTTTCACATTATTGTACATTGAAGTGTAGTTTACAGGCATTTTCACATTATTCTGCATTGAAGTGTAGTCCATAGGCATTTTCACATGATTCTGCATTGAAGTGTAGTATATAGGCATTTTCACTTTATTCTACATTGAAGTGTTGTCTATAGGCATTTTTACTCTTCTCTCTGCAACTTCAACATAAACCCCTTCACCTATAAGGGCTGTGGGTGGAGTGAATAAAAAGACACATGGACACACTGAACTATTTCCACACACAGTTCTGCAATAAGCATCAGACAGCCATGTGTGCCCCAGGTGTGCCCCAGAGTAGGCCCATGTATGCACTCATTCACTGGTGCTGAGCAGTGGGTTAGTCAGTCCTACTGCTCTGTGAGAGACAGATAATAGTGGGTTAGTCAGTCCTACTGCTCTGTGAGAGACAGAAAACAGTGGGTTAGTCAGTCCTACTGCTCTGTGAGAGACAGGTAACAGTGGGTTAGTCAGTCCTACTGATCTGTGAGAGACAGATAACAGTGGGTTAGTCAG
>NC_068441.1:44213318-44215818 GCF_023373465.1 Oncorhynchus keta | reverse complement strand
CTACAGACTAAACAGAGCCAACAGGGGGATGGGGGTCAGGTGGTTATTACTTTCCTTTTGGGGTGGGGGGGGTCAGGTGGTTATTACTTTCCTTTTGGGGTGGGGGGTCAGGTGGTTATTACTTTCCTTTTGGGGTGGGGGGGTCAGGTGGTTATTACTTTCCTTTTGGGGTGGGGGGTCAGGTGGTTATTACTCTCCTTTTGGGGTGGGGGGGTCAGGTGGTTATTACTTTCCTTTTGGGGTGGGGGGTCAGGTGGTTATTACTCTCCTTTTGGGGTGGGGGGTCAGGGGTTATTACTTTCCTTTTGGGGTGGGGGTCAGGTGGTTATTACTTTCCTTTTGGGGTGGGGGGTCAGGGGTTATTACTTTCCTTTTGGGGTGGGGGGTCAGGTGGTTATTACTTTCCTTTTGGGGTGGGGGGTCAGGTGGTTATTACTTTCCTTTTGGGGTGGGGGTCAGGTGGTTATTACTTTCCTTTTGGGGTGGGGGGTAAGGGGTTATTACTTTCCTTTTGGGGTGGGGGGTCAGGTGGTTATTTATTTCCTTTTGGGGTGGGGGTCAGGGGGTTATTACTTTCCTTTTGGGGTGGGGGTCAGTTGGTTATTACTTTCCTTTGGGGAGGGGGGTCAGGGGGCATTACTTTCCTTTGGGGAGGGGGGGTCAGGGGTTATTACTTTCCTTTGGGGGGGGGTCAGGGGGCATTACTTTCCTTTGGGGAGGGGGTCAGGGGTTATTACTTTCCTTTGGGGAGGGGGGGGGTCAGGGGTTATTAATTTCCTTTGGGGAGGGGGTCAGGGGTTATTACTTTCCTTTGGGGAGGGGGTTCAGGGGTTATTAATTTCCTTTGGGGAGGGGGGTCAGGGGGCATTACTTTCCTTTTAAACCCCTTCAAGAGTGGTCCTTTTTGTTTTTGTTTTACCAACTTAATGCAGTCTGGTAGACCATTGAATGCAGTGTGGGGAGTTGAATGCAACCTCTTGTCCTCAAGCTTCACTGAATTAAAAGTAAGAGAGAAAGACGGATGGTTTTGCTTTCCACCAAAATGTTTGGGACATGGAAGCCTCTAAAAAATATTGTTTTTGTGCTGACTTTAGATTGTCATGACCGATTTCCATTTTAATTCAGTGGTGAGTCAATTATTAGGCTTCATAATTGACCACTTGCAAACCACGGTACACATAATCAAACCACGGTACACATAATCAAACCACGGTACACATAGTCAAACCACGGTACACATAATCAAACCACGGTACACATAGTCAAACCACGGTACACATAATCAAACCACGGTACACATAATCAAACCACGGTACACACAGTCAAACCACGGTACACATAGTCAAACCACGGTACACATAATCAAACCACGGTACACATAATCAAACCACGGTACACATAGTCAAACCACGGTACACATAATCAAACCACGGTACACATAGTCAAACCACGGTACACATAATCAAACCACGGTACACATAATCAAACCACGGTACACATAGTCAAACCACGGTACACATAATCAAACCACGGTACACATAATCAAACCACGGTACACATAATCAAACCACGGTACACATAATCAAACCACGGTACACATAGTCAAACCACGGTACACATAGTCAAACCACGGTACACATAATCAAACCACGGTACACATAATCAAACCACGGTACACATAATCAAACCACGGTACACATAATCAAACCACGGTACACATAATCAAACCACGGTACACATAATCAAACCACGGTACACATAATCAAACCACGGTACACATAATCAAACCACGGTACACATAATCAAACCACGGTACACATAATCAAACCACGGTACACATAGTCAAACCACGGTACACATAGTCAAACCACGGCACACATAATCAAACCACGCACACATAATCAAACCACGGTACACATAGTCAAACCACGGTACACATAATCAAACCACGGTACACATAGTCAAACCACGGTACACATAATCAAACCACGGTACACATAATCAAACCACGGTACACACAGTCAAACCACGGTACACATAGTCAAACCACGGTACACATAATCAAACCACGGTACACATAATCAAACCACGGTACACATAATCAAACCACGGTACACATAATCAAACCACGGTACACATAATCAAACCACGGCACACATAATCAAACCACGGTACACATAATCAAACCACGGTACACATAGTCAAACCACGGTACACATAGTCAAACCACGGCACACATAATCAAACCACGGTACACATAATCAAACCACGGTACACATAATCAAACCACGGTACACATAGTCAAACCACGGCACACATAATCAAACCACACACACATAATCAAACCACGGTACACATAGTCAAACCACGGTACACATAATCAAACCACGGTACACATAGTCAAACCACGGTACACATAATCAAACCACGGTACACATAATCAAACCACGGTACACACAGTCAAACCACGGTACACATAGTCAAACCACGGTACACATAA